>NC_080087.1:101867673-102170703 GCF_950005125.1 Chionomys nivalis | reverse complement strand
GGTCTTTTGAGCCTCTGAGCCTACAGATATAAACTCTATAGAACTGGGACATCTTGGTTTTCTCATTAAATTTTATAGGCTACTTAGATGCTGTTAATTCCTAGTTATTGAAAGGTTGATTTAACAATTCAACCTCTAAAACTGCTTTGCTTTTAATATTACAGAAGATAGAAAATACAGACAGCATTTATAAAAGAATATTTACATTACAGATGACTTCAAATTATTGCATGTATAATGGGTGGTACAGATGCCTATAATTATGAACTACTGATATTTTCCTGGGTGCTTGTCATTTGAAGAAGCTTTGATGTTGCTGCAGATAGCAGGTTTAGAAGAGCTTCTAAGCAAGAAAAATGTTTTTAAACAATGGTATATTCTTCAGTTTCATTTAAAAATTCATAACAAAATAAACAGAACAAAAGACCCTATTACACAGAATCTACCTGTGCTACTAGGTGCAGAGGGAAACTTTTCTGCTTTAAGAATGAGAACACTAAGAGAGATTTACATAGATGTAATCTACATGGGAAGTAGAAAAAGACAAAATCTCCTGAGGAAACTGGGAGCATGGGGACCTTGGGGGAGGGTTGAAGGGGGGGAGGAGAAAGGCAGGGAGGGGAGCAAAGAAAAATGTAGAGCTCAATAAAAATCAATAATAAAAAAGAGAAGCATTAGGTTCAAAAAAAGATGACACAGGGATAGGATAGAAGGAAAAAAAAATTAACTAGATATTGACAGAGGGAACCAAACAGTCCAAGGTTATTCAAGGCTGTTGCAGAAGCCATGGTCAAACTATACACAGAGTATATAGTATTTTTCTTCCAGAAATAGAGTTTTCATTGGGAACTTCAGTCTATTTCTTCTATTAACAGTTCTCAACAAGTTCAAGCAGAGTGATCTCATTAGAAAAAGCAGAACTAGGCTTCTGTGTACCTCATCTTCATGGGCCTAGGCTTAACTTGATCATGGAATAGATCTCATTGGGATGGGTCTAGAGATCCTCAAGAAGTGAGGCCAGAAGAGAGAAGAGGAACTTCTAATACCACTGACACTAGGGCCTCTATAGCCTGTTTATTTTGTCAGCCATAATAAGGAGGTCAGAATTGATCTCCAGGTGTTGTTTTTGGCCATTATTTAATTTACTGTATATTTTTCTTAAAATACTAGGGTATTCACGATTACCTCTATGTTGAAAACACAGCCTGTTGGAAAATGTCACCTTCTCAATTCTTTTGTGTTGTATCTTATTCATGAGCTCACAAAGGTTCTCTCATACCTTTGCCTTGCTCTCCTCCATTTCCTTTATCTTTTCACCTTCTGTTAGTACTGGAACCTCTTTGATCATGTAGATCAGAATCTTCTCATCAAACTTCTTGTGTTGATGAATGAAATCCTCATTTTGATTCTCATGTAAAACACTTATAAGACTTACTTCTCCCCATGTTCCTTAAAGTATAGTTGGCCACCTAATTTTTGCTCACTAATGATGGAAATCTGGGCTTCTGTTTCTCCTTTAATACAGTCACATGCTTTGACAGAAGGTCATCTGATCCAGACTGAAGTTGTGACAGGATGACAACTAAGAGAAACATCATTGGTTAAGAGAATATTCAGGGACTCCAAGAGTTAGATTCTTAGAATATACTTTTTAGAATTTCTTATGGTTCTCCATGTCCTATGATATCTCAGAGAAAGTCCAAGGTTTATCTTTACAGTGTTTTTGCAGATTATTTTTTTCATTTTTTTTGGTCTGGTAGAAAATTACTATTTTTAATTTTTTATTGATTTTTATTGAGTTATATGTTTTTCTATGCTTCTCTCCCTTCATTTCCCCCTCCCCTTCTACCCTCTCACATGGGCTCCCAATTTACTCAGGAGATCTTGTCTTTTTCTACTTCCCATGTAGATTAGTTCCATGTATGTCTCTCTTAGGGTCCTCTTTGTTGTCTAGGTTCTCTGGGGTTGTGAATTGTAGGCGTTTTTTTGCTAAACCCATTGTAAGTGAGTACATATGATATTTGTCTTTCTGGGTTTGAGTTACCTCACTCTATATGATGTTTTCTAGATGCAATTTCAAGATGTCATTATTTTTTTCTGCTGTGTAGTACTCCATTGTGTAAATGTACCACATTTTCCTTATCCATTCTTTGGTTGAGGAGCATTTAGGTTGTTTCCAAGTTCTGACAATGACATCAATGCTGCTATGAACATAGTTGAGCACATGTCCTTGTAGTAAGATTGAGCATCCTTTAGGTATATACCCAGAAATGGTATTGCTAGGTCTTGAGGAAGGTTGTTTGCTAATTTTCTGAAAAATTGCCATACTGATATCCAAAGGGACTGTACCACTTTGTACTCCCACCAGCAATGGAGGAGTGTTCCTTTTACTCCACAACTCTTCAGCATAAGTCTTCAGCATAAGTTGTCATCAGTGATTTTGTTCTTGGGCATTCTTATGTGTGTATTCTTAGAGTTATTTGGATTTGCATTTCTCTGATGGCTAAGGATGTTGAACATTTCCTTAAGTGTCTTTCAGCCATTTTAGGTTCCTCTGTTGAGAGATCTCTGTTTAAGTCTGTGCTCTATTTTTATTGGATTATTTGTTCTTTTAATAACCAATTTCTTGAGTTCTTTGTATATTTTGGAGATTAGTCCTCTCTCCGATGTGGGGTTAATGATCTTTTCTGTAAGCTGAAATTTTTGTCTTGTTGACCATGTCCTTTGCTTTAGAGAAGCTTTTCAGTTTTAGGAGGTCCCATTTACTAATTGTTTTTCTCAGTGTCTGTGCTACTGGGTTTATATTTAGGAAGTGGTCTCCTGTGCCAATGCATTCAAGTGTACTTCCCACTTTCTCTTCTATGAGGTTCAGTGTGTCTGGCTTATGTTGAGGTCTTTGATCCATTTGGACTTGAGTTTTGTGCATGGTGATAGATATGGATCTATTTTCATTCTTCTACATGTTGATATTCAGTGATGCCACCACGATTTGTTAAATATGCTTTATTTTTTCCATTTTATATTTTTTGCTTCTTTGTCAAAAATCAGATGTGTTCATAGGTGTTTGAATTAATGTATGGTTCTTTAATTCGGTTCCATTGGTCCTTCTGTCTGTTTTTATGTCAATACCAGGCTGTTTTCAGTGCTGTAGCTCTGTAGCAGAGTTTGAAGTCAGGGACTGTGATGTCTCCAGAAATTCCTTTATTGTACAGGATTGTTTTGGCTATCCTGGGTTTTTTGCTTTTCCATATGAAGTATTAGTATGTTTTTTTCAAGGTTTGCACCCCCCTTTCCTTCTGCTCCAGTTCTGGGGTTACAGTTGTACAGCTTTTTATTTGGGTTCTTTAGGTACAAACTCAGATCCTCTTACTTATCATTGACTAGATGAACCGAGCCATCTCTCCAACCTTCTTTTAGTTTGTTTCTTAAGGGATGATACACCATTTGCTTAAACTGTTTGTTCTGTATTCTCTAGAAATGACTGACATATCCTTATTCTAAGCTTAGCACTACTACAGTGGACTTGAACTAACAAAAGAGAACATGAAAAATGACATTTTAGACCATTTTAACAATAAAGTATTTTAATAAAATATTCTTGCATTCTTTTGAAATAAAAACTACTCTACTTTCTACCAGCAGTCTAGAAACACATTTTGAATGGTTAGTAAATCACTTCTGGAACAACAATAACATCATAGTTTAGCCTAAGTTAGTTAACTTCTGAGTTTTTTATTGAACCAGAAAATTTGTTCATAATTAATACGGTTAGTGGTTAGGAATAAAGAACTATTAGCATGATTCCCCCAATATCTTTTATTTGTATTATTTTAGCAAAACCTCTGCATTTCAATCCCTACAGATTTGTATTGTTATGTATTCACTTTTCAGTTTTTCCAAAGTTTGGGAAGTTTTGAGTTTTAGACTTAATTTTTCAGTTTTGTATCCATAGAGCTACTAAATTTAGAATCTTAATTTTGGCAAAAATAAACATGACAGTTGATTTTTTTTGTTTATATAAATCTACATATTCTGTAAAATGACACAAAGAGAATTTGTCAGAGAATCTAGTAAAGAAAACACATATTAGAAAATGAATATGTGTTGAATGAATCAAAAGAAAAAATAAACAGAAGTCTTTATTTTTTATTATTGGTTTTAATGAAACTTTATTATAAAGAACTTTCAAATAAAAACACACTGATGGAGGTGGGTCTTGTATCTATCCGTTGCTTTCATTGGTTAATTAACAAAGAAAACTGCTTGGCCTGATAGGACAGAATTTATATAGGCAGAGTAGACTGAACAGAATGCTGGGAAGAAGGGAAATGAACCAGTCACCATAGCTCTCCTCTCTGAGATGGATGCAGGTTAAGAATATTCCCGGTAAGACACCATCTCGTGGTGCTACACAGATTATTAGATATGGGTTAATCAAGATGTGAGAGTTAGCCCATAAGAGGCTAGAGCTAATGGTCCAAGCAATGTTTAAAAGAATGCAGTTTCTGTGTAATTATTTTGGGTAAAGCTAGTCATGCAGGAGCCGGGTGGCGGAAAGCTCCTGCCGCTCCACACTACAACACACTACAATGAAATTAATGATACTCAAAATCTATCTGTGTAATGGAACGTCTCTACAGCTTGAATAGCCATTCTGAGCTTTTACAGCCTCACTTTTGACTTTATTCTTTCACTTTCAAATGCTTTTGCAGAACTTATCCACCAAAACCAAATTCATAGCAGATTTAAAATCAGGAAAACAATTAGCCTGGTATCTTCTTTCATGACTTGAATTCATTGCTTACTTTTAGCTCTTCCTCCTTATCTACAATTCATCATTTCTTGTTTCGCTTTCAACATGTTAGACAAACTCGAATGTATATTTATTTACACATAAAATGACAAAATTTGCCCAAAAGTGAATGGACTTGGAATATCTAGTTTTATTTAGTGTCACACATGCTTATAAAGAATATAAATAAAGTGTTCAATATAATTTTGCTTGCATTCACAGATTTTTGAAGATTTAGCTTCAAATACTAATTCAAACTAACTGCAATAAACAATTAAAAAATATCTCTTTCTGGTGTAGGAGGTCCTTCTGTATTTGTTCATGGGTTATTAAAGAAACTGCCTTGGACTTTTGATAGGACAGCAGCTTAGGTAGGCAGGAAGACAGAACTGAATCCTGGGAGGAAGAAAGCAGGGTCAGAGATTGTCGCCATGGAGCCAGTCACCAGGTCAGACATGCTGAATCTTTCCTGGTAAGCCACAACCTCATGGTAATATACAAGTTATTAGAAATGGGTTAAATCAAGATGTGAGAGTTAGCCAGTAAGAGGCTAGAAATAATGGGCCAGGCAGTGATTTAATTAATATAATTTCTGTGTGGTTATTTTGGGTATAAGCTAGCTGGCTGGCAGAACACAGTCTGCCGCTCATCCTACTACAGATTGGTACCTCAACATGGTCAACTAACTCCATATAAAACCTGAGAGGGCTTGAAAAGGAATTCTAGATGCACAGAAAAAAACAGAGTTTAACACAGCTTTTTGCTGTTTGCTGGAGCATGCCAGAGAGATTTCCTGAATCAGCAATAGCAGCAGAAAAAAACTGCACCATTTTAAAACAAGGCTTCCTGGGCCCTGCCAGGGCTGCAAACTCTGGCTATAGAGCATTTGTGGGCTCAGACATTTCTGTTTCCACTTGGGGTCAGGAGGAAAGTATCTGAGACCATGTCTACTAGAAAGTGACTGTTTTGAAATACCAGTTTCTGGGCTATGCCGCCAGCAAGACCTCTGTCTCTTGTGGAAGACAGAGCATTTAAATGGGGTTTGTGAGTAAAGTGCTATGGTGTTCCTGAAAGGGGGTCTTTGCGTGCCATGGCTTGGAGGCACAAGCAGCTCTGCCATGTTAGACTGAGTAGGGCAAGCAGGCAGTACTGTATTTGACCTGGGATTGTCACAGTTTAGATTCTTAAGAGCTTAGCATTTTAAAGAGAATTACAGACAATGCAATAGGACAGATTCAGACATAAGTGACCACCTCTAAATAGGTCACAATGTTGGATAAATACAGGTAGGCTTGGGAGAGAAGAAAAGGAGTATAGAGAGTCATAAAATAAAGTAAATGCTTTAAAAAAATAGTAAAGTCTTTAAAGAGACAAGCAGTAAAATTGTTGATAGATTAAAAAGACTAAAGAAAAATAAGTCATGTAAAAATGGAAACTTCACAGAGTCTGGATTATCTGTATTATTATGTTTTCTTTAAGTTTTTTGACTGTAAAGGAGCTAAGTACAGACAGATGTTTCATTGTATGGGCTAAGCTAAATCAGCATGATTTCAGAATTTGGGTCTAAGGGTATGATGCTTTGGAGAAGAGGTTCTTCTTTTGTTTTCACAGAGGATGAGACCCTGTGGATTGCTTCTAGACCAATATGGTATGATAGACCACACCCCACTGAAAGGTTGTCATAAACACCCTCAGGAAATTACTTCACTCAACTGCTGACTGAGATGAACCTAGCACATAGGATACACCATGAAAGACCTGATTAACTGCGCCCCCATTCAGCATAAAGTAGTTTTGAGAGAAATAACTATGCCCATATTCCCAAATATTGTTTATAAACCTTTCTTTTACATTTAAAGGGGGATATGATATAGGTATAAATAATTTGCCTTGGTATAAATTTTGACTTATTGATACAAATTTAAGGTCAATTTTGTTATATGTATATGTATTTCTGATCTTGATTAAGGTATTGTGATTATGTAGCTCATTTAAAAATGTAATGTCTAATTAGGGAATGTAGGTTGTTAATAGATAATCATTGATAATAGTCAAGTTTATAGTTATGTTAGTTAGATTTTCTAAATATATAGAGATATATTTCAGTTAGATAAGCATTCCTCATATCTTTCAAAGACTACAGAATGTGGCATTTAATGTTTTAATAAGTTAGGGCTTTTCATGACAATGAGAAACGTCTGCTCCTGGCAGCACCAATCTACTTCAAGTGGAAGATGGGCATTGAAGAGGCTCCTTATGGAGTTGGTCAGCCATTTGGGTAAAAAACTGCTCTTGCCTGGACTGTTGCATAAACTGGACAGGAAGAACATGCAGAGAGAGGACTGCTGAACTTGCCTAAAGGTGAGATGATCCTTTGTGATTTTTTGCTTCATGAAAGAGTCTGTAAGACATTCTGCAGGACACAAAAGAAAATGACTGGAAATGTCTTTGAAATTTCCTGCTTCATGGAAAAGTCTGCTGGATACTATGGGCCTGTAGGCTGAAGATGGATGCCCTAACAGTACAAAAGAACTTTGGGTGACTGTACAGGCAGCGAGATGTCTCTGTCATTTCTAGAGTTTTGGAAGCTGCTTACAATGTACTTCCTGTTTACTTAAGTAATATTATATCCTTCTGAAATCTTTGGTGGAGTTAAAGAATAGATAGATAGTTATAGTTTTCCTTTGTTATGATAAAAGATAAAATAGATCTAAATATTGTAACTGTAGTTCTTGCTTGATACCTGTTATATATAATTTTACTGTGTTAAAGCCTTCCTTTTTGTTTAAACAGAAAAGGGGAAATGGTGTAGGAGGTCCTTCTGTATTTGTGTTGCTTTCATTGGTTATTAAAGAAACTCCTTGGCCTTTTGATAGGACAGCAGCTTAGGTAGGTTGGGAGACAGAACTGAATCCTGGGAGGAAGAAAGCAGGGTCAGAGATTGCCGCCATGGATCCAGCCACCAGGTCAGACATGCTATATCTTTCCTGGTAAGCCACAACCTCATGGTAATACACAAGTTATTAGAAATGGGTTAAATCAAGATGTGAGAGTTAGCCAGTAAGAGGCTAGAAATAATGGGCCAGGCAGTGTTTAAATGAATACAGTTTCTGTGTAATTATTTTGGGGCTGAGCTAGCCAGGTGACTGGATGCAGCCCACTCCTTCTTACAATATCTTTCTAGTGCTTTTTAGGTAGAAAGTGTTTTCTAAAATTTGTATCTTCCAAAAAATTCATTTTATAATGTTATTTAATATTTATTATGCTTTTGGTAGGTTGTGGAATCTGTAGATCTGAAATTATTTTTATTTGACATTCTTAAGAAATACCCTAGTCCTTAAAAGAATGTCTTCATCAAAACCCTCTTCCCATGTCTCAGACAACTATGTAGAATAGGAGGCAGAATAGAGGGTAAAAGCCAGAGTAGATGGACAACAGTACCTTCTAAGCACAATAGAACTGATGCACATATGAACTCATAAAGACTGTGGCAGAATGCCTGTACAGGTTCAAGCCAGGTGGGATCACAGTGCTGAATGGGGAAGTGGACATGAGCTTCCATACCTGACCAACAAACTTCCTCCAACTGATATTTACGTAGAAAAGGAAAAATTAGTTTTCTCCAACGATGTTTCACTTGGTATATTAACCACACATAAGACGAGGGCCATGCCCAATAGAAGATGCCAATACAAAATGAACTCAATGACAGTTTTGTAGAATATTAATTTATTTGGGCATTTTTTGTCTTATTGACCTTTTGCTTAAATGTTACAGTTTTTAATTTTGTATTTTTATGGGTTTTGGATATGTGTGTGTGTGTGTGTGTGTATGCATGCATATGCACATGTTTCCTTTTGTGCTCTCTCTGTTATTTTGTTGTTATTGCTGTTTTATTTTTTATTCTGGTTTGTTTATCTTTTGTTCGTCTATTTGCTTTCTAAAGAGAGAAAAAGTGTGTTGTGTTGGGTGGGTGGGGAAGACAGGAGGATCCAGGTAGTTTTGGGGAGAGGGAAACTGTGATGAGATTACATAATATGAAAAACAGAAAAGGAATGTGGTTTTTGCCTGATCAAGTTTTGTACTATGTAAGTACTATGTTCTTGTGGATCAATTTGGTATCAAATTTTCAACATAGCAAATCACGCTTTCAAAGATAATGATATAGTCTTCTACTTAATTGACAGTCTTCTACTGTCAATGTATTTGAGTCATACTTCATATAAAATATGTAAGGCTTACATACTGCTTGTTACATTATTTATAAGAATTTGATACTCTCAAAAAAGAATTTGATATTCTCAATGATTTAACAGACATTTTAGCATTGTATATATTATATTTATATATACTGTTAAGTTTTATAGAAGTCATAATTGCTTTCACTTACTAATTTAAATAATTTCTGAGTTTTAAGATATTTTCAACATGTATGCAAATGATCTGACACGTAGAAAGAAAGAGAGAGAGGGAGAGAGAGGAAGAAAGAAAGAAAGAAAAAAGAAAGAAAGGAAAAGAAAGAAAAAAGAACGAAAGGAAAAAGAAAGAAAAGACTGACAAGTTATCAATGAGTCAATGAGTTAAAAAACTGCCAAAGATGTCATTGAGTTCAATTTGGTGTTGTCTGTCTGTAGGAGCCCTCTCCTACAAAGTCATCTAGGGTGTCTGGATAGGAGATCCTTGAGGCCAAAGAAAAGTCAGCAGAAACAGAAGACAGGATAGAATCAGGAGGTCTGTCTGGTTATGCTGAGGCAGCCAAACAGCCCAGAGTTTATTTCAGAACTTGCTTATATACAAAAGCAGAACAAAGCACAGCACAGACGGTCAGTCAATATCTAACCACAAGACCATTCCTATCCCTGAGTGAGCAGCCTCCTCTCCAACATGTGCTTGCTGCTCAGAGAAGCAGGCTATTTTCTATTTTGATGTTCCTGAGGTTTGTCGTCAGCAGTATACTGTCTACTAGATAGAGTGTTCTTTTCTCACAGGCTAAATCAGAAGTCTCTGATAGCCCTCAAGGTTATAGGAAAAACCTTGCAGAACAGGCTAGCTTGAACTAAAATGACTTCTTTAAGTCAGAAATGATTCCAAATTGAAACTGAGTCACATGTGGTCTCCCACAGCCATCCACTGCTGGCATGGGGGCATGCCCTTAAGATTTGTTTGTATCTCCAGTGAGACTCCTTTGGAGAAAACTAATGTCATTTATGAATGATTATCAATTAGAGATAGCTTCTGGGTTAGGGATGGGGTCTTGTATCCACTTCTCTTTTCAGTGCTCTCACCTTTTGGTGAATGTTTTCTTATGTTCTCTCAATTAGAGTAATAGTCTATTTTTCATTATTGAAAATAGATTCTTCTGTCATACAATATATATAAACCACAGATTTTAATAAGGGCCAGATGGATAACATATCATGACCAGCCTTGATAGTATTTTTTGCTTTTTTTCTCATTGAGGCATAATTTATTTTTTTATTACTTTATAAATAATACCAATCAAAATTTCCACTTCCCTCCTCTCACTTCCCACCCCCTTCTTCACTCCCCCTTCCCTTCCACCTCCAATCCTAAGAGAGGGCAGGTTACCCTGCCCTGCGGGAAGTCCAAGCCCCCCCCTCACCCAGGCTTAGGAATGCATCCAAATAGAATAGAATTCCAAAAAGCCAGTAAGTGCAGTAGAGACAAATCCCAGTGCTATTATCATTGGCTTCTCAGTCTGCCCCAATTGTCAGCCACATTCAGAGGGTCCAGTTTGATCCCATGCTCATTCAGTCCCAGTCCAGCTGGATTTGGTGAGCTCCCATTAGCTCAAGCACACTGTCTCAGTGGGTGGACCAACCCCTCGTGGTCCTGACTTCCTTGCTCATATTCTTCCTCTTTCGGCTCTTCAACTGGACCTTGGGAGCTCAGGCTAGTACTCTAATGTGGGTCTCTGTCTTTATCTCCATCTGTCGCCAGACCAAGGTTCTATGATGATATTTAAGATAGTCATCAGACATACACATAGATAGAATATTGTATACATAATAAATAAATATTAAAAAACAAGATAGTCATCAGTCTGACTACAGGGCGAGGCCAGTTCAGGCACCTTCTCCTACACTGCCCAGGGTCCTAGCTTGGGTCATCCCCATGGACTCCTGGTAACCCCTCTAGAGCCAAGCTTTTTGGGAACCCCAAAATGGCTCCCTCAATTAAGATAACTCCTTCCCTGCTCCCATATCCGTCCTTCATCCATCTCAATCATCCCACTCTCTCAAGCTCTCCTCAACCCCCCTTCTCCCTTCTTTCTTCCCCTCTACCCTTATCCCCACTCCACCCCACCCCCATGCTCCCAATTTTTACCTGCAATCTTGTCAGTTTCCAATTTCCAGAAGGATCTATATATGTTTTTCTTTGGGTTCACCTTATTACTTAGCTTCTCTAGGATCACAAACTATAGGCTCAATGTCCTTTGTTTATGGCTAGAATCTAGTAATGAGTGAGTACATACAATATTCATCTTTTTGGGTCTGGGTTATCTCAGAATAGTATTTTCTATTTCCATCCATTTGCATGCAAAATTCAAGACGTCATTGTTTTTTACTGCTGAGTAGTACTCTAAAGTGTAGATATGTCACATTTTCTTTATCCATTCTTCCATTGAGGGACATCTAGCTTGTTTCTAGGTTCTGGCTATTACAAATAATGATGCTATAAACATAGTTGAACAAATGCTTTTGTAGTATAATTGGGCATCTCTTGGGTATATTACCAAGAGTGATACTGCTGGATCATGAGGTAGGTTGACTCCCAATTTCCTGAAAAACCGCCACACTGATTTTCAAAGTGGTTGCACAAGTTTGCATTCCTACCAGCATTCCCCTTACTCCACATCCTCTCCAGCATAGGCTACCATTGGTGTTTTTGATTTAGCCATTCTGAAAGGTATAAGCAGGTATCTCAGAGTTGTTTTGATTTGCATTTCCCTGATAGCTAAGGAAGCTGAAAATGTCCTTAAGTATCTTTTGGCCATTTGAAGTTCTTCTGTTGAGAATTCTCTGTTCAGTTCAGTACCCCATTTTTAAATTGGGTTAATTAGAGTTTTAATGTCTAGTTTTTTGAGTTCTTTATATATTTTGGAGATCAGACCTTTGTCTGATGTGGGGTTGGTGAAGATCTCCCATTTAGTAGGTTGCCGTTTTGTCTTAATGACTGTGTCCTTTGTTTTACAGAGCTTCTTAGTTTCCGGAGGTCCCATTTATTCATTGTTGCTCTTATCTGTGCTACTGAGGTTATACGTAGGAAGTAGTCTCCTGTGTCCATGTATTGCAGTCTACTTCCCACTTTCTCTTCTATCAGATTCAGTGTGGCCAGATTTATATTGAGGTCTTTAATCCATTTGGACTTGAGTTTTGTGTATGGTGATAGATATGGATCTATTTTCATTCTTCTACAGGTTGACATCCAGTTATGCCAGCACAATTTGTTAAAGATGCTTTCTTCCTTCATTGTGTAATTTTAGCTTCTTTGTCAAAAAGTAGGTATTCATAGGTTTGTGGATTAATATCCAGGTCTTCAATGTGATTCCATTGGTCAGTGTCTCAGTGGGGTGTGTTACCTTGATAGTATTGATTTTATGTACACATAAGAATCACTTCCACATTTGGAACACCAGAAGAGGCATGTGTGTGGAGATTGTGTTATTTGTATTGTAGTTACTTTTTACTTGCAGTCCATAAGAGGATAATGAAATTTCAGCTGGAACTCCATGAATCACAATGGAGAAATGGGGTTAAAAATAAAGCATAAGTAGAAATAAACTATTAAAACAGGTGATGAGAAATAACCCTCTATAAATTCCTACTTTCATAACCCGATAGGACTTGAGGCTCATTTGCTGGTCTCTAAACCAGAGTTCATAATACAAAAACTTTCCAGTGGCAGAGTGGGTTCTATTGCAGGAATACAACTGATTTGAAAGATTTCTGATTTACAATTTTGGAAGTCAACTGAGATATTCTCTTGATTAAGCTTGTAAGGTTCTTAGGTTTTAGGTCTTTAAATTTTTAATGACTTTTCATTAACTTTAATGTTTTTGTGTCAGAAAATATGTCATTGTGAGTAGACTATGGTACATCCAGTAAAAATGGTAACATTTGACATAATCTAGATGAAATTAACCCTTAGTAGTTAAAACTAAATAAATTCATAGTAGATCAATATATGAAGTTTAATTTAAAATCTGCAAACTTCTTTGTTGTGTCAATGTAATAGTTTTTTGCAAATATAATCAATATAAAATAGTAGTAGGCACTAGGAAAATAGGGTATTATGTGAAAATTCATGAGCTATATTTGGTCTGATTCTTTGTCAGCCACTATAACTAGATATTAGTTTATATCTTACACAATAAATGTCCCCCCACTATGTTTTAATTTCAGAAACCAAGCATTTCTACAGAACGTACATTGTTACCTTGTGGTAGCTTTGTTGTACAGATTTCTTCAGTTTTAATAATATAGAGACTAGGAGTTAGACTTCATGATAGGCAGACAGACAGAGAAAGATGCCATGACTTGGCAACAAAGGTGGCAATCTTCCAAGTTGGCTGACTTCTCCTTCACCCTCCTGATCTGATATAAAATCCTGGCAGCTTAACACTGTGGTCTGGTAGGCATTTTTATACTGCCAACTGGCCTCCAGTTGAGGGACTAGCTCAATAAGTTCATTACACAACAGTGAGGGTCAATCAATCACACTATCTTTTTCAACTTGACAAACCCAAAATTAAGAGAATTAAGAGAACTGCTAAGTGTTTACTGTGTTAAAATGTAATAAAAATTAAATATTGGTATAAACATTATTAGTATTTTGAACCATTTACTTCTAAATGACATTGGTGAAGATAACAGAGTGCTTAGCTAAGATTAGTGGCAAAGAATTGTATCTAATAGAATTATCTCAGAGAACAAACATTTTTTGAGAAGGTTGGAAATGATGCTTTGAAACTTTATAAAGGCTTAGGGAAAGTTTGAGGTAAACATCATACTTCCAGATTGAAGAAAAGACATGAAGGAGAAAGTATGTTTTCTCGAATCACTAATGAAGTGATTCCCTAAGGGTATTTGAGAAAGTTAGTATAAATAATGTTGATACATTTTATTACATTAAGTTTTCACTTATATTGCTGACAAGTAAGGTGAGCATAGACTAAAGTTAATAGGAATTCATTTAGATGAGATTTATTTATAAAACAAGTTAGAGTGAAGAAGAAGAGGGTTTCTTTCTTAGATCAATTCCATGGGAGATGAGTTATAGAGCTTTGGATTCAATTTTCCCTGATGATTGAAATTCAAAAGATTTCAACCTTCCTAGTGACAAAATGTGAATGTGTGTGTCGGGGGGTGGGGTTGTTTGCTTAGTTTTATTTCATTTTGTTTTTGAGAACAGAGAGCTTGGGCCCAAATAAGTTACTTCTAGTAGCATTACATTGGAGCATGACTAGATAAATAATAAGAGCAAGGAGAGCAGTGAAAAAAATCATGATCTCTCATTGACAAGGCTTAGAGCATAAACCGCAATAAAATAGGCCAAAGTAATCTATTGGCAAGAATATATTTGAACAGAAGGACTAGAGAGACAAGAAATTTAAAGGATTTAGACAAAGGGGCAAAATTGAGCAGAATTCATGATTACAGTTAGAGGCAGAGAGGTGAAATAAGGCATTATAATACAGTGGATTAAGGAGAAATGTAATAGTTTTCATGAAGAAGCAAACCAATTGGAATCTTAAATGTTAATTTCTGAAGAACTTCTTAATAGGCTTCGCATTTGCAATACCGCTGTCAAATCTCAGTTTCTTATCAGATCAGGTGTTTCCTGCTCATCTCTCATCATTCTTCAGCAGAGAGCAGAGAAAAAGGCTTCTGCTTTTCTGTCGCTGCATTTTTCTTTGCCATGCTTCTCAGCAGGAAGATGAGAGAGGACAGAGAGCCAGAAATGGATTTGTTGCCAGAAATGCAGGCACAGGCACATTTGTTACCATTCCAGAGCTCATTTGAACGGCTCTGAGTTAACTACCTGGTAAGCTACATATATGGAAAGGAGACGGGTTTAGTGAATATACAGATGGCCTCTTGAAGAAATGGTTACATAACTATTGGTGGAAACTTACTTAGAAAGCAATTTGAATGTAATTTATCTTGAATAGATCACTAATGTGAGAATTGAAGTATGACTGTGCTTCACATACTAGATAAAGCACACAATATTTTAGGCCTAATATATTTTTGTCATGATATACTTAAATTTTTAAACAATTACAATCACATATTAATGCAATTGTTCATCTTTATGTGTGTTACTAAAAAAAATACATACACTTTCTCTCACAAATACATAACTCATTTATAAACACAGACACACTGTATATATGTTTCTCTATATGCTCTCTCTCTCTCTCTCACACACACACACACACACACACACATATATATATCTTTATTTGACTAATCTCCTCCAAATGATTGCTACATGTCAAGAAAGCAACTGAGTATCCCACAAAGATAACAATGGTCCATTCTTGCTGACAAGAATCTAAACTTTATTGTTGTGTCACTTCAGAAACAAAAAGGATCCAAGAAGGTAATTCTTTAAATGCTATGAATAAAGAATGCTGACCAGCCTGGGAAGGAGCAATGCATAAACTGCTGCCAATGCATAGCAGTTAAAAGTAATGAGCTTTAGAGTTAGGCACAACAAGGAACAAGTCTTTCTTCTTCTTCACATGTGCCTGTCTTATATTAGGTGGGGAGGTTTAGGTCTCAGGACCTTTGTGCCTTTTCTGTAGCTGAAACAAAACAAAATCTCAGACTGATGGCATGAGCAGGTTTAGTTCATCAACTTATTTAAAAATACCAGACAAAATCTTAAAAGCTCAAAGTAGGAGAAATCTATCAACTTAAAAAGTTGGTAGAGCTAACGTTCAAGAATGTATTTCTTATATTTACACAGTGAATTTTGATTATAGTTACCTCCCTCTCCCCCACCATACATCTCCTAGATACCACTCTTCACATTTCTACCTTGATGTCTTTTATTTTATATATTTATTTAACTCACTGATTATTATGCTACCCATCTGTGCGTTAGCGTATAGAAAATACTAAATATGAGCCCTTTCTATCCAATACTGTGAAGCTTGTGCTTAGGATAAGAATTAAAATCTGAATATTTCTTCCACCTTGTATGACTTTCATGCAAATGTTTTAAAACTCCCATCCCAGTAAAACCTTTGTTTACACAAAGTTCCACTGCTCTATTCTAGAATTTAAAGGATTGGAGTAGTGAAACCTTTTCACTTTTTCTTCATTTCATAGTTTGCTAAGTCTTTTCAGAATAGCCAATTGAATGAGATTGTGAGGTTGACATCAGTCAATGGAGAAAAGATACAGCCACCACTTTAGTGAGAATAAAAGCCAAATACACTTTGACATATTGCCTCAATTGTAAAAACAAAATTCTTACGAGATTACAGCTGACCTTATTCATCTATTATCGGTCAGCCACAACCCAGTGAGGAATGTTTGCTGAGTCAACTTGTCTCTCAGAATAATCTGTTTTACTTGAGTATTCAATTCTTGGAAGAAAAAGCCACGCATAGCCCCTAGCTGCATGAACTTTTCCATTCCCAAGCCATTACACAGCCTCATAAGGGGTCGCAGCCAGCTTTTTCCCATTTCAAAATCTCCAATCCATGGGTGCGTGTCATTTGAAATAAACTGTCTCATTTGTTGAGGTCAGAGTCTAGTCTCTTTCTTTCTTCTGTTCCTTTACTCTACACTCTGAAATGTAACATAGGTTTTTCCTGAGCACACACTATTGAACAAGGGTAAACTATGCATTGTCCAGATACTTCATTTTTTTGGGGGGGGTTCAAATATATTTCTCACAGGTGCAGTGCTGTCCACTGGATCTTGGACAACTTATTAGGGGATAGAACCCTGAAGGAAACTGACTCTTTCTCTCACAGAAGCCATTAAGTGCCAATAGTCCTCATCTAGGGGTGGGACTTCACTTTTCCATGCGGGAATAATGATTGACTTGATCTTGGGCAAACAGCTGCTTTGAGTTCATGGATATGGTAGTCCTATCATACTCAGAAGACATTAGTTTTCAGCAGTCTTCCTTATCATTCAGCTCTTTTAATCTTTCTATCCCTTCTCTCATGATTCTCTTTCTTGAGGAGAGGGTTTGTGATACTGATATTTTATTGAGATTGAACACTATATAATCGCTTATTATCTGCAATATTACAAGTTAAGTCTTGGGTGTTGACATCCACTACAGAAAGAAACTTCTCTAGTAAAGTTTGAGAGGTATGCTAATCTTTGGGCATAAAGGTGAATATTTATCAATAAGTTTGATACTATGTCAATTTAGCAAAATAATAGCACTACGTTCACACTTACGTGGTTGAAATGGCTCTTCTCCATCCCATAGGGCCACTGGGCCAGTTTTTCTCTGCCTACCAGGTCCCCACAGTCACTTATGAAATAATCACTCAGAGGTAAAATATTAAATATAATTGTTTGGCCAATGATTTAGGCTTCTCTAATGATTAACTCTCTCTTATATAAATTAATCATTTCTACTGACCTGTGTATTGGCACATGCCCATGGTGTTACCTCTGTTCTGGCGTCTTTCTCCTTAGGGTGCTGTTGGCATCTCTCTTCTTCATTGGCTACATGGCATCTCCCTGTTTCTATGACTACTCCATCTTCTGTTTCTATTTCTGTTTCTCTGTATCTTTGTTTGTACTTCCCACCTAGCTGTCTTTTGTCTGTCCATTGGCTAAAACAGTTTTATTCATCAACCAATACAAATAACACCTATTTGTGTTTTCACCACATCCAGGTGTTCCTAAGTTTACATATCAAGCATGAGTTCCATCCTGTGGAGCAGTCCTTAAACCCAATTAGAAATGACCTTTTCTCCCCACTGTTGCACAGGTCAACATATCTTGACAGTCCAGTGTTATTGTAGCTTATGTGGTTCAGAGCATCATAATATTGTTGATGACTCTTCTTTTCCAACAGACTCCACCTCCTAAACTTAGAGTTATCTCAGGTAATGGAATGGAGATCAATAATTAATTTAAAAAATGTCTTGTAGGAGAAATCATTGTGGAATTGTAGGGTGAAGTTTTGTGCCACCAACTAATAAGTAGGGATATAAAATGTAATAGGAAAACTCCATAGATATTCAACTAAGCTCATAAACAGTGTCCTCTTAGTAAAAATACATTTGTCAAATAATAATCAATGGTGTTGAAAGTTGGCCACTGGAAGAATTTTTTTCGTGTGAGGGATCTGGTCATAAAGCAACATTTAAGTGATCACTTTTGAAGTAATAATATTTCAAACACAAAGAGAAATTTGGAGAAAGGATAATAATGTCACTATAAAAGAAAAAGAAAGTCTCATATAAAAGAGAGATGAAAAATGGAGAGTAGGCCCTACTCATCATTACCTACAGGTCATTTCTTCACCACATTGAACCTCTCCACCCAGCCAGATCTACCATGTCCCACTCCAGGAACCAGCCTGGTGACTCTCCCTAACCTCCCCATGCAGACAATCCCTAACCTGCCAGACCTAGCCCAGACTCATAGCCAGTGCCTTTGCCTAGTATGGTCACACCTGGTTGTGCCAGAATTAACTTCTTCACTTCCTCCAAGACCCTTGATACATATCTTCCAACCTACAGGCCCCTCCAATACTGCATCAAAACTTTCCACTCAGCCATATCTCCCTCTACACTGCAGGCTTGAAGCAAAAGACACATCCTGTACAACAGTTTAATGGCCCCTGCCCACATGACTTGATTCCATCCAAACCATTTCTAACATCTAGGCTCAAACTGCCTACATATTCTCCCTTCTGCCCCAATCTGAACTGTCCATATAAGACTTACAACTAACAAAAGAAGTCCATTTGCCCAAATTTTATCAAAACTATATAAACAGTATAAAATTTTAACCCAGGGTCTTTTTTTTCAAAAACTTACAGAATATAGAAATGTTTCAACTAGAATATCCTATTGAATCTTAGAACAAAGAATTTAAAAGAACAATAAAAACTTCATCAAAAATTTCAAAGTGTTTAAGGATGAAACAAAGAAATACTGCCATATTTGAAGAGGAAAGAAAATTTCCCATAGTGTAATCAGCTTTTAAAATGAATATAAAACAAATTTGCTGGGCAGTGTTGGCACATGCCTTTATTCCAAGCACTCATGAGACAGAGGCAGGTAGATCTCTGAATTCCAGATAAGTCTGGTCTACGGAGTGAGTTCAAGGACAGCCAAAGCAACACAGAAAAAACCTGGTTCAGAAAACAAAAACAAATAACAAAATAATCTAAAGAAAGCACATAAAGTATTATTTCAGGCTGAAGAGAAGAGTGAGGATAACAGAGAGACTGTGAAAGGAAATATGAAGCTAAAATTAAGACACAGAATGCCATGAGAACACAAGGGGTACCAAAAATCAGCTACACAATTACCACAATTACCATACATATTTCATAAATTAAAGTATCAATGACCTACATCTTCAGGTCAAAAGACATGGAGTGAATCAAGAAACAAAGCCCACATATCTGTTGTCTACAAGAAACAATTCTTAGCTTTAAAGATAGTCACTATTGTAAGTGTTAAAAGGGATGCACAAAAGTGTTGTAGAATATTATTTTAACTGGGCAAAAATGTGTTACATTTGTTTATGTTGCGGAATATTACTTTAACTGTGTAAAAGTGTGTCATTTGTGTTTATACTGCATTTGCTTAATTATACAAAGATTGTTGCATTTATTTTATCTTGCCTGCCTAAAGAACCTGATTGACCTAATAAAAAGTTGAGCAGCCCATAGCTAGGCAAGAGAAAGGATAGGCAGAGCTGGCAGGGAGAGAGAATAAATAGGAGGAGAAATCTAGACTAGAGAGAGAAAGAACCAGAGAAGAAGGAGGAGGCGAGAATGAGGGAGATGCTCGGGGTCAGAAGCCAGGCAGTCCACCAGTCAGTAAGACCTTGAGAAGTAGTGAAAGCAATATTTCTCAGCATACACAAATGCAATGCATCTTTTCCTAGTTAAAATAATATTTCACAATACCAAGGTACTCCATTCAAATGGGACATGGAATTAAGCAGGTTTCACTATTCTAACATTCAACAGAATCAATTTTAAATTACAACTATCAGAAGAGATAAAGAATGGCACATCCTTCTCATCAAGGGAACAGTTAACCCCAAAGGCATAACTATCATAAGCATATACCAATCAATCCCTGGGGGCACCTAATTTCATAAAAACAAAATGACTAAAAGAAACAAAAATAAGAGCAAAAATCAGTGAAATATCCATGATCCTCAAGCATACATTGCTGGTAGACATTCCATACTTCTTAGTAGCTATAACTTGGTGAGTAGCTGCCTTCCAGAAAGCTAGATAGTTAGACACATTTCCATTGTATTATTTGATAATTAATTGATATGTGTTGTCTCTCTGTATGCAGTGAATATGTTTTATTGCCATTGCTTAATAAAGCAGTTGAGTTGGCCAATAGCCAAGCAGACTAGAACCAGATGGGAAATCCAAACAGACATATAGGGAGAGAAAGGGCAAGGTCCGGAAGACACCAGCAACTGCTGAAGGAGTAAGATATCAGAGCATTACTGGTATGTTTTTTCATTCCGTCTGCCCAGACTCAAGATAACCACACAGAAACTATATTATTTGTAATATTGTGTGGACAATAGCTTAAACATATTGCTAGTTAGCTCTTATGTCCTAAACTAAACCATTTTCATTAATCTATGTATCACCATGAGGTCATGGCTTACCAGCAAAATTTTGACGGGCTTCAGTGGAGGCATCTGTCTCCTGTGGTGGCTACGTGGCTTCTCAATGACTCTGCCTACTCTCTCTCTATATCTTTTCCAGCCTGACTTTACTCTGTTAAGCCATTGGCTGAAAGCAGCTTCTTTATTAACCAGTGGCAATTAAACATATTCACAGTATACATCATCTCCCACATCACTGGTAAGACATGGGGTACTTGGCTATATACAGATGAATAGAAATGGATTAATATAAGCCATAAGAGCTAGTTAATAAGCAGCCTGAGCTGACAGGCCAAAGAGTTTGTAATTGATATTAAGCCTCAGAGTGGTTGTTTGGGAAATGGTGGGTGGGAGAGAGAAACTTCCAGTTACCATCATTTATGTGATAAAAACACATGAGGGAATTTCACTGTGAAAGATTTTCAGTCACTGTTAAGACAAACAAGGGGGTCAGAAAAATGACTCAGTGGGTAAGTGTGAAAGCTGCATAATCATGGACTGAGTATGGTTTCAGGAAGTAAAAACTGTGTAAAACAAGCAAACAAACATTAGGATGTAGCCATGCCAGTGTCTGTAACCTCTTCACTTTGACATATGTACACAGGAACACCATTGAGCCTGGCTAGCTGCCAGACTATCTCCAGGTTCAGTAGGACACTTTGTCTCAAAGGAATGGTGTGGGAAGTGATAGAACAGGACACACCTCCTCTATGTCCTATAAACATGTGGACATACACATGTACATGTACATGTACAAAGAGACAAAATATGTGATAGCAGTTTTCTGTATTGCACACCTAATTAGGTAGATATCTAACTCTTAAGTGAATTGCAGACTTGTTTAGGATTTAGTACAGTGTTTCTCTTCCACTGTTTCTACATTTATTTTATAATTTGTTAACATATTCATAGCTGGTACACATTTTTAAATGCATGATATATGTTTACTATCTAGTAGTAATAACAAATTTCAAATCCTCTCCAGTGAGCATTTCAGATAATCACACATTCTATTTCATGACTTGATCATTAAGTGACTAGACATGTTTATTTCCCTCTAAATAGATTTAATGATTCTTCATCTAAATAAAATATTTATTCCTACAAAATGCCTCAATTCCATTGTTTTTGCTTAACAGTAACAAACTCTTAGATAATTTAAAGACAATATTTTACTTGCTTTGCATGAGTGTATGAATTTAAACTACATTGTAACAGCTTTGTGCTCTAAAATATAATTATACAATTGTAAAATAATTACTTGCAACAAGCTCAACAACTCCAACAGTAAACAAGCCAAAATCTATTGTCACTGTGAACTCTTATGATTATATGTTGAGAATAAAAACAATTTTTTTTGTTTATAGCATTCAATGAACCACACAAAATAAAGTACACTGTCAACTGACAGCACTAAATTAACAGTGACAGTAAGATTCAAGACAAAAGTGTAATGATCATTCTCAAGTAAGTATGGGATAATAATAACAGGCTTTGTAAAATCAACTTAAATATTAAACATCAAAGAATGAAAAGATTTAACATGTTTCTCCCTAAGTTTTCTAAGTAAAATACTTTCTGTAATGGCTTTTATCTTCTGAAAAAGAATCTTATATGAAGGTGAAAGATATTCATTTGTAGGTATAAGGATAACACACGAAATGTGAGCAATTTAAGCAGATATAAAAATAATATTGTAATATGATCATATTCAAGGCTTCTGTAATGATCTTGACTTCATTTATTACTTACATGAAAACATTTTGACCTGCCACTTTAAGGAGATAATAGCAAGGATTAGAAGCATATTGTCATAAAATTTGAAAGCCTCTAATTTAGAAAAGAAAACAATTTTAGGAGTGAGAAGTTGGAAGAATGGTGCAATTATAATATAATTCCCCAAATAAAATAATTATTTTTAGGAAGGACGATCACCTTCCTGGACCCAGATAGAAGTGGGAGGACCTTGGTCTTCCCGCAGGGCAGGGAATTTGTACTGCTCTTCAGTATCGAGAGGGAGGGGGTATGGAGTGGGGGGAGGAGAAGAGGAGTGGGGATAGGGAAAGGGGAGTGGGGGGAGGGGGGCAATAATTGGGAGGAGGGGGAGGGAAATGGGAAACGGGGGCAGGTGGAAATTTTAATTAAAAAAGAATAAAAATAAAAAAAGAATTATTTTAAAACATAATGAAAAGAAAGAATGCAGAATGGAAGAAGATATTTGTCAACTGTTTATGTGACGAGGCTAACATTTGTGCTGGCTAGTTTTATGTCAATGTGACACAAAGTAGAGTCATTTGGGAAGGAGAAAACTAAGTTGAAAAAAATGTCTCCGTCAAACTGCCTGGTGGACGAGCCTGTGTTCATTTTCTGGATTGATGTGGGAAGACCCAGCCCATTGTGCTTTGTGTTATTCCTTGGAAGATGGTAATAGGAGGTACAAGAAATAAGGCTGAGCAAGCCATGTAGAGCAAACAGCTAAGCAGTACCCCTCCATGGCATCAACATCAGTTCCTGTTTTCGGGTCCCTGCCTTACTGGAGTTCCTGCCTTGATTTCCTTTTAGTGGTGATAGGCTGTTATGTGGAAGTAAAAATGAACATTTCCTTCCCAAGTTGCTTAGGGCCATGGTATTTTATTACATCAATAGAAACTCAAACTAGGTTAATAATCAAACAAATTTAAGCACAAACTTGCACACACACACACAAAGAATAGTTGTACACACCAGTATGCACCCAATTAATCAAAGCGGCACTTAATGAAAGCTAGTACAGTGGCCAATAAATAAAAAAAAATGTTTAATATCTTTAGGCAGTAGTGAAATGCAAAATAGATGTTCATGAAAATTCCATCTTACCCCAGTCAGGAGGGCTATCAACAAGAAATCAAACAATAAATAAAGACTGATGAGAAATGAGGGTAGAGGAATACTTACATTGTTGGAGGAAAGGCAAATTAAACCAGTTACAATAAAACTCAGTGTGGATGTTGCTTAAAAACGTAAAGATACAGCTACCATATGCCCGAGGTACCAGTGCTGGGTGTAGAGTATATACTCAAATGAATCTAATGCTACACTTGAAATAAACCTAGGAGCTCACCATTTTACCATAATGAAGAGTAAAAAAAAAATCATTTTATTTGTAAGAAAATGAATGGAATAAACATAATGTGTTAAGTAAAGCAAATCATATTGTGATACAGATATATTACATTTTCCCTTCATCTAGTTTTAAAGTAGCTTGAAGCTCATGAAAGTAGGTGCGGACTCTTTGGGAAGTGGAAAGTACCATGAAGAGGGAAATAGAATGTTTGTGAAGATAAGGAGACTATATATTTACATCTATAAACTTGTCACAAATACATTCTGGGCCTATTTCAATTTCAAATTTGAATTATGTAATTTTAGAAGGAAGAATAACTATTATCTTTATATCATTTATGTTTACTCTAAAAAATTAATTGAAGAAAATTTACTGTGGCACGTTAATATCTTTTTATTAAACAGCTGGGAGCTTTCCCTCTAAAACACAAATATTCAAATTTGAAGAGGAAATACATGAAGAAAAGTCTTTATTTGTTTGACAGTGAATCTTTGTGTTTAAGATACTTAATAACATGTATTATTTATTTGGAAAACTCCCAGAAACTTGATAAAAGATGTTAGTGTTGGTTTTTGAAAAGTTGAACATTCCATAAAATGTTACAGTTCACTGTAGAACATCACATTCGTGATTATCTTTTTCTAACACAACTATAAACATATAAACAAAATTTGCATGTAAAATTCAATTTTTTTGAAGTACAATTTAACAGTCTTTGAATTTCCTTTATTTTTGCTTTGTTTTATATTTATACCAATTAAACAAAATAACAACTCAAATTTTATTCTATCATCAGTGGAATACATAATTTTATATTGATATAAATTAAATATGATATGGTGAACATATACTAATGATTTAGCAAATAGCCACATATGTGTACATATTTAATTTTGGCAAATAACAAACCCACAATAATATGTTGTCTTTTGACTTTGGCTGTTTAACTGACTCACAAAGTTTTAGAATTCTTAAATATAACTGTTTATTGATGGCTAATAAACTGATTGGTTGTTCACTGCTTCCTCTGAAATTTGGTAAATTTCAGTCCCAGGAAGGAGATCGTCAGGTGTGTTCAGGATTGTATGACCACAGTAAACTACTGCGTATTTAGGTAAAACATATTAAAACTGGCAACCATTTTAAGCACATTAACTACAGAATAGAATTAGATTTTTTTCTACCGAATAATAGTTTATGACACATGCACACATTTTATTTCCTTAGAGAGATGATGTTGAGAGATTGCCTGGCTGTAATCCATATTTAGACTGGCATTCCCATTATTTCAATTAGGAAATGTCAGCAACTGTACTTCACCCATGGAATGACAGATACAGTTGAGGTTTATACATTTTCTTTCTTAGTTTTTCACTTGGTTCATCATCTAAATTTTTCAAAAATAAAGTTTATGTCTAAAATTCAATGCATTCTCTCATAATTTTAGAGTAGAAAGCATTATGAACTTAAAGATTTTTTATCATCATCATTATCATCATCATCATCATCATCTTCTTCTTCATCTTCATCATCCCCCTCCTCCTCATGATCATTATCATCATCATCATCATCATCATCATCATCATCATCAGCAGCAGCAGCAGCAGCAGCAGCAGCAGCAGCAGTAGCAGCAGCAGCAGCAGCAGCAGCAGCAGGAGCAGAAGCAGAGCAAGTCAGCCTATGCTATAAAAATAACTATTTGCCTCCAATCTTTTCCTTCATATTACTTTTCTGGGCACACAAATTCTTATATCACCAGGTCCTTATTTTCAGAGACAAGGTACTTTGCACAATAGTTACAACTGTTCTTCTTGGAAAGAACTGTTTTCTATGCATCTGCTACCTCATTCCTGAAGGGAAAAGTAAATCACTATTATTAACTCTGCCTTATCAATGAATGTGAATGATTTTGCATGAATTAATAATTTGAAGGACTAAATGTTACCATACTGTGTTAATCCTTATCTTTCTCTGCCAAAGGAGAATTTCTTCCAAACTTTCTTAGAAATTGAATCCTGTGCCTTCATCTTTATGACACATCTCAGTCTCATTCAATTATTAGCATTTGTGCTTTAATTCAGTGTATCTTCCCTGTGTCTTGAGATAGATTTATTACCAACTTCCTGAGAGAACACCACACTGATTTCTGTACTGACTGTACAAGTTTGTACTGCTTAAAGAATGAGGTGATGGTTTCCCCTACTCTGCATTCTTGCTTGAATGAGTTGTTATTCATTTTATTGAGCTTGGCTATTTAGATTGCTGTAAGATAAAACTTCGAAGTAGTTTTGACTTGCATTTCTCTAAAGACTGAGGATTTTAGCATTTCTTTAAGTGTTTCTCAGTCATTCATGGTTCTTCTTTGATAATTTTGTTTGGTTCTAACCCACTTTAAATTGGGTTATTTGTTTTCTTGGTGTTTACATTTTTTTAATTCTTTCTATATTTTGGATATTAGTCCTGTATTGGTGTACAAGTGGTAATGATCTCTTCCCATTTTGTACACTGCCATTTGTATGAATGATGGTATCCTTTGCCATACAGAAGTTTTTCAGTTTTATGAATCTTTTTCATTAATTTCTTTGCTTAGGAGCTGTGATATCAGTGTTCTATACAGAATGATCCTGGGCCAATGAGTTCAAGACTATTCCCCACTTTCCCTTCTATCAGCTTCAGTTTATCTGGCTTTATTTTGGGTTGTTTGATGCATTTCGAATATAGTTTTGTTCAGGGTGATAAGCATGGGTATATTTGCATTCTTCACATACCATCATCCAGTTTGACCAACATCATTTGTTGAATATCCTGTCTGCCTTTGTTCCAGTGTGTGTTTCTGACTTCTTTATCAAAAATCAGGTGTCCATGGGTGTATGGATTTTATGTGTTGTGGGATATTTAGATCATACTTTGACACTCCCAAGACCACCAATAAAAGTCACCTTGTATCAGAGACTGGAACTAGTTACTAGCTGACTAGAATTAGTCATAGAGGTTTTGGAGGAACCGAGGAGAGACCCAGGAGGAAGTAGGGAGGAGCTTAGAAAGATTTGTAGTGCTTCTTAGATCAAGGAAGGAAAGAGAGATAAGATTACTGATAGATTCTCCACCACTTTTCTGATAAGTCAGGTTTTTACCCTGATATCTGACTCCCAAGTTTTATTTAATAATAGAACAATATAAGTAATTGTTTTATTTTTGTCTGTGTCTTCAACTCGATTCCATTGGTCAGCATGTCTGTTTTATGCCAATATCATATGGTTTTTATTACTATATCTCTGCCAAAAAAACGTTAAATGGAGCTTATGATATTTCCAAAATTATATTTCTAGGTTTTTCTGTTTCCACATGACACTTAAAATTGTCCCCTCAAGTTCTGTGAAGAAACTTAATGGGGTTTTGATGGAGATAATACTGAATTTTAAATTGCTTTGG
The DNA here is from genome assembly GCF_950005125.1 of Chionomys nivalis. Taxonomy (NCBI): domain Eukaryota; kingdom Metazoa; phylum Chordata; class Mammalia; order Rodentia; family Cricetidae; genus Chionomys; species Chionomys nivalis. Next base: position 102,143,489 of record NC_080087.1, on the reverse strand, counting down.
GGAGAATGGCTATTTTTACTATACTAATCCTCCTGATCTAAGAACATGGGAGACCTCTCTGTCTTCTGATATCTTCCTCAGCTTCTTTCTCCAGTGTCTTAAAGATTTATTACACAAGTCTTTCACTTGCTTTGTTAGAGTTACCCCAAGATATTTTAGATTTTGAGATTATTGTCATAGATATTGTTTCCCTGATTTCTTTCTCAGACTGTTTTTCATTTATGTATAGAGAGGCTACTTGTTTTTATGTATTAATTTTGTACCCTGCTACTTTGCTTTCTAGGAGTTTCCTGGTGGAACTTTTATAGTCACAGATGTATTACATCATATCATCTTCAAATAAAGATTCTTTGACTTTTTTTCCTTCCTATCTACATCTCTTTGATCTCCATCAGTTTTCTTATTTTCTAGTTAAGATGTCAAGTACTATATTTAAAAGGCATGGAGAGAGTTGACAACTTTGTTTGTTCCTGATTTTGGTGGAAATGCTTCAAGTTTTTCTCCATTTAACTGATATTGGTTGTGAGTTTGTTGTAATCTTCCTTTTTTTTGTGAAGTGACTCCCAGTAATGTTCTTCTATACTCATATTTCAGTGTCTAGCTCAGCCATCATCAGAGAACTTTCCTCTTGAAGCAGAAGGGAACAAATACAGAGACTCATAACTGGACTGGGATTTCTGTGTGTGCGGCCATGTGCATCTCTGTATCCACAAATGCACCTTGTGTATTTCTGGAGCAGTGCTCTATTTCTTGTTTGTCTGTTTTGTCCTATTCCAGTGTGTTTAATTATGTTTTACCTGTCTTTAAAACTTTTAAAGTATTATTTAGATGGTTATTTGCCATCTTAGGAGATACAGAAAGGTTGTGTATCCAGGTTGAAGGAATGTTGAGAGGACATTTGGAGGAACTGTATAAAAAATATCCATTTCCAATAAAAGACAACAGAAAAAAATCACATATTCCTATAGTATCTTTGCACATAACTGCTGATAAAATAAAAGCCAAAAGATGCTTAAACTATAAAAACCACAACCTAATAAGAGAAAGAGGTCCATTGAAGAAAATTCAGGGAGGGAATTGGCTTACAGGGAAATGGGTGCTAAGGAGTCAATGCTAACAGATCATCCACAGGTCAGAGAATCTGCAAATCGAGTGGGAGCCACTGCTGTCATTTTTTGAATCCTAGAGACAAGGGATGTGGAGCTCTGATATCCATCAGCAGAACGGACAGTGTCCTGCCTCCGGGAAAGAAAATTATTTCTTCCTCTTTTCTAAATCTTTGTCTGGGCTTTCAGCCAATTAAGTGGTGCCTGTACATTTGGAGGGTAGATCCTTCTCACTAAGTCTGCTATCTCCCAAATCAATATCCTGCAGATATGATCCTAAAGACATAGAAACAATGCTCCATCATTTCTTAAGGTGTGCCTCATTCTAGTCAATTTTACCACACCAAAAAATCCATCAATAACCATGATATGTCAGTTACACAAACAAGATACAATGCTACATTTTTAGCATTTCTCAGATTCATTCTTTTTATAAAGTTTATTTTATTTTTGTTCTCTGTGTATATTTTTGTCAGTATGTGGAAATATCCATGTAAATGGTGGAAGCCAAGTGAGTCTTTCTGATATCTGCATCTGGAGTTACAGAAGATTCTAAGCTGTATGACACATATTTTGGAACAAACTTGAATCCTCTATAAGTGCGGCACGTACCCTTACACCTTAGGTCCTTTCAGTCTCCATAATTCAGATTTAAATTTAAGTTATATGGAATCATCTCCTTGAAACATTAAAAAATAAGATGTTGTTATGTAAATTTCAATATAAGATATAATTAGAATACACTACACGCAACTGCATTTCCTATGGGATTTTGTAAGTTGAAATACAGCATATGAAATAGAAATTAAGACAGATACAAGAAATGCAGAGAAGGAACGTTAACATTGGCCGTCTAGAGATAATAGCCTACAGCTTATTTTAAATAATCTTCTGGGAAGTATTGAATTTAATGGGAAAAATTGAGTACTGATGCTCTGGAGTTCATGTTGTAAACAAATTGGGAACTTCAAAAATGCCTTAGTTATTGAAATAAGTACCAGTTAATGAAGGGAAATTATATTATACTTATTTATTGTAGAATGTTTTAATATGCATGAATTATATTATCCTGCTTTGGGGTCATTTACACGACTAGAACATGGCATAGATAACAAATGCACTGCCTCAAGACACGATATACCAGCCGAGTCCTTCTTTGTTCCAGTCAAGAAGACAATTTGTAGGCTTCACATTTATTTGGTTTATTTTCTGTGGCTCTGGGCATTTTTCATCATCTTTATCAAAAGCACCTTTAGTCAGCAACAGTTAAGCCATTCACAATAATACTGGTTTTTAAAGGATTAGAAAGAGAAAAAAGAGACTTTTATCTTGATACAATAATAGCCAAGTCTGAAGAGAATTATCCTCTAATACGTTTACTCAAGAAACTGAAATTGACTGAGTTAGTTTTTCTATTCACTTATTGTTTAAGAAATTGCACAATTTCAGATGAACTATATTGTTAATTTTTGAAGTATTCTTTTTGTATGGTTGGGATGTAAGTTCATTGGCTGGTATATGTAAGTATACCACCCTTTCTTTATTAAGGAATATTCTTAAAACTGGGTCTGAGATAATTTAGCACAATCATAAAACTTTAATATATAAAGTTCCTAAGCACCTGGGAGGCAGAGGCAGGCAGGCAGATCTCTATGAATTTGAGGCCAGCCTGGTCTATAGGAGTTACATACAGGACAGGCATCTATGCAGACAGACTCTGCTCCTCACAAAAGAAGTTTCCAGTTCACCATTACAGAATTATGACACTGAACATGTTCTAGATCTCATGCACATTTAGTCATTTGTAGCAAACGTTAAGAAAGAAATATAGTAAAGTACATAATATGCTTTTATAGAAATCAGTGATTGATCAGTGATTACACCATTTCTTTGGCCTTCAGTTTAGTATTTAGCACTAGTAAATAAGTTCATACAAATGCACATATTTGCTAATATTGAATTTAAGTTGTTTCAGGATTTCGCTATAGAGTTCAGGTCATGTAGTACATCATTTAAGTTAGCATAAAATTTGCAAAAGTTCTTTTAAAAAGTAACTTCAAAATAAAACACCCTTCTCCGAATTTAACTGCTGGATTTAGTGGACACAAAGAGAAGCACTCTTCCTTGGCTGTTATAAGGGGATTACTTCTCAGAAAATATGCAAAATCCTAATGTGAAATAAAAAGTATTAAGGCAAGAGTTTCTTTCACTAAAATTCTGAAATCTCGACTTCTATCCAGATATGTTTAGAAACTTAGAACTACTTCAACTATATTTTGAAAGAAATGTTCAATGTGGGTGTCAAATGAATAATTTCACATTGTTAAAAAATTGAAAAATCTTAATGCTATGATATGTGGACCAGATTTCAGTTGGGGGTTCAGTATCAGGGAGATTTGCTACTGCACATAATACCATAAAGTATTAATTCATATTGCTTTCCAGAATCTAGTTAATATCACAGAGAACAGAAAACATAAATATATGTAGTAACACCAAAGGTTATCTATAAATGTAAAAAATAGAAGTTTAGTTGATGATATAACAAAAACAACTTGATTAAAGGGTTTTTTAAAAATGAATAATTATGGAAAGTTCTTCCTTACTAAACAATTAGAGTCACCAGATACATTAATCATATTCATTCTTAGATTCAAGCTAAAAATAGTTTTCCCATAGGAGAAAATTTGAATGTCTAAGTAACATGAAATAAAGTCTCATTTTCCGAGCAGCTGCAGGTGTGAGTCCTCCTATTCTTTTTACAGATGCTATCTGTAAATGAACCTCAAGAGAGAAGTTCTACCTGAAGATCCAAATCAATGTTCCCCTCTACAATAATTAATTTCTGTCCTCCTTTGTAGTTTTTTCTTAACATCATTTATGTTCTCAGGTTATTAAGTTATTTTTTGGTTTGGTTCTGTTTTTGTTATCTTGCACTTTAATTTTTTTATGTAATTGTTTACATACCTAGGATAGGCTATAATCAAGTCTGAGATTATTCAAGTTATTATTTTTAAAATTTTAATGACTTAATACTATAAGATGAAATATTGCTAAAATTTTAATTGAAATGATCAAATACTATCATGAGGAAATTCTATCTCTAGATAATGATAAAATCAAATCAGATTAGATAATCAGTCTTCCAAAAAAGACAATGGAAGGTTTTTTTGCTATTATATTCCAATAACAGATTTTCCTATTTATAGTGTCAACATGGAATTGTTGGGAATTTTGTTTTTTGCTTTTCACCGCTTGTGTTTCTGTTATGAAAGATAAGCTTAACTGAATAAACTTTGTAAGGATATAAACATATCTGAAATTTATATCTGCATATATCTGTAGTATCTTTTGTTTTCGAGTCTACTGATGTTTATATTTGAGATGGCACTAGCTTGATGTTCATTTCATATGGTTCTTTATCATAATGAAAATTCTTAGGCCTAGATATGCTTTAGACATCTTATAATGTCATTATGAACTATATTAATACATCTTGAGCAAGAAGTATAGATGTTTATAAAGATGATCCCTTATAATGGTTTGACTGAGAATAAACCCCATAGGCTCATAAATTTGAATAGTTCCTATTGGTTGAACTGTTTGGGAAAGATTGGGAGGTGAAGCTTTGTTGGAAGATATGTTACTGGACTGGGCCTTTGATGTTTGAAAATGTCCACACCATTTCCAGCTACAACTCTCTGCTTCTTCTTTGTGGATCAAGATGCAAACTTTTTTCTACTGCCCCAGTTCCATGTCTTCCTGCCTGCTACCATGCTTTCCACCACAGTAGTCACAGACTAATTATCTGGAATCATGAGCCCCCAATATAAGATCTTTAATCAGATGCCTTGGTTATGACATTTTTGTCACTACCATAAAAGAGAAACTAAGGTGGAAATTGGTAGCAGGTAATGAGCAATTTTGGGACCAGCCTGTCTATGTTATATTTCAATAGGAATGTGGAAGAATTTGAGACTTTGGACTAGGAAAGCAGTAGAAATTTGTAAGTGGGGCTCAATGGGAACATTCTAGTGGGAACTTCAAAAGCAATTGTGCTGAGAGCAATGTGGGCTACAGAGGCCAAGCCTCAAGATGTTTCAGAGGTGAACACTATCATCAATAGAGATAGAGACCATTCTTGTGATATTTTGGCAATGAATGCTACTGCGTGTACCCTTGTTCAAAAAATGTGTCAGGCTAAATTAGAAGTCTTCAACTAATTTCATTGGCAGAAGAGATTTCAAGACAGCCTAATATTGACTCTGTCCTGTGGTTATTAATATTTGCTGTGATGAGGATTTACATCGAAAAAGAGCAAAGAGGGCCAAAAGAAATGTAGAATGTTCAGTTTGTACAATTTGAGAAAATGAGCACCAGGTAAATGAATTCAAGGATTGAATTGAAGGAGTTATAAAATGTCTTTTAAAAATGGAACAAAGTTGTGCTACCCTCAAGGAAAGAAACTTACTCAGTCCTGCATAATCTTGTAAGATAGGAAAATAAAAGGCAAAAGGCCTAAGATTTTGTTTTGGATCCTAAAAGCAACAACAAATCAAAACTCAGGCAAATATAATTCAAAGACTGGGTCAGTTTCTAGTTGAAGAAGGAAGTAGAATTTGTCAACTTGGCCATGTGGTGCTCGTTTTAGAGTCATGAAGAACACAGAAAGAGAAAAGAAAAGAAAAGAAAAGTTATGGAATCTTCCTCCACATTTAGAGTTAATGAGAAACATATATTCTGTTTTTAACAAGTTGCTTTGCTCATGGTATTTAGTCACAACAATAAAATAAGTAAGATATTCCTTTCTTTACATATGTTCTAATTAAGTTTTCTCATTAGATTATATGCTATTGAACTCTCCCAATTTTCCAAATTAATCCAAGGATTTATTTTTTTTACGTCTGAGGATGTGAGGACTCATTCAGATAAGTGATTCTTGGTTTAAAAAGGAATAAAAGCTCATAAAGGAATGAACGCACAAGTTGTTTTTTCTCTTTTCTTTTGGGCGTGTGTGTGTGTGTGCATGTGTATGTGTTTGCCCACATGAGTTCTTACACATCATGTGTGAACAGGGGCCGCCAGGGACCAGAAGAGGAAGTCAGTTTCCCTGGAATTGAAACAACAGGTGGGTGAGGGATGCTATGTGAATGCTGAAACCAGGACTTCTGTGAAAGAAGTAAATGAACTTCACTAATGATGACTATCTCCTACCCCAGGAGTTTTTGTGTATTTTTTTTCAATAATGTGCTTCAAACAGAGATTCTGGAACAATGGTTTTCCAATTAAAGAAGTAAATGAATAAGTGGATGAATGAATGGATAGATGATATATCAAATTCAAAGAGTAGGATGATGGCTTAGAATTTCTTAAGGTAAATATGTCTCCTGTTTATTTTTATTTTTTTATTTTACTGAAATATTTTTTTAAAAAAATAAAATTTATTCTGTTTATGGTTTTCCCTCCTGCTACTCTTCCCAGATCCTCTCCACCTCTCCTCCCACCTTTCTGCCTCTCCTTAGAAAGCAAGCAGGCATCCGAAGAATAATATTAAAATAAAATGCGATTCAATAAAATAAAAGCAAACAAATCAAAATAGGACAAAACAAACAAATGGAAGAAAAAGAATCAGGGAAAAGGTGCAAAAGCCACATAGAGTTGCAGAAATACACACATTTGTTTACACGGGACTCCCATGAAAACACCAAAGCAGAAGCCATTAATACATAAGCCAAGGACCTGAAAAGCTAAAAAAAATAAACAAATAAAGCCATGACAAAACTTTATCAGATAAAATACCTCACAGATGCCATTGATTTTGTTTTGTGTCAACCATCTATCTATTGCTGGTCATGGGATCTGTCATTTAAAAGTGGTATGTCCCCAGTGAAATTCCCTTGATAAAAACTAATTTTCTATTGTAAGTTGATTGGAGATAGCTTCTGGGTTTGGAATGGGGGTTTGTGTTCACTTCTTTCAATTCCAGGGCCCCACTGGTACACCCGAAGCAGGCCCTGTGCTGAGTGCTCAGTCAATCTGTGGATTTGTGTGTTAATTCATAACCCCTGCCTCTTTTTACTGCCTCCTCTTTGGAAGAGTTTTCTGAACCTTGAGGTTTTTTTTTTGATTTTTGAGACAAGGTTTCTCCGTAGCTTTTGGTTCCTGTCCTGGAACTAGCTCTTGTAGACCAGGCTGGACTGGAACTCCCAGAGATCCGCCTGCCTCTGCCTCCCGAGTGCTGGGATTAAAGGCGTGCGCCACCACCGCCCGGCTGAACCTTGAGGAGAGGGATTTGTTAGGACGTCTGTTTTAGCATTGAGTGTGCACTCAGCACTTTCTCTGGCTGTGGGTCTCTGCATTTGATCTCAGCTGCTTCAGGAGGAAACTTCTCTGATGATGCCTGAGCAAAGCACCAACTTATGAATATAGCAGAATATCATTAGGAATCATTCTATTGCTATGTTCCTTTAACAGGACAGCACCATTTGGTTTTCCCCTAGGTTCCTGGACTATCTGTAGTCTCAGGTTTTTGGACACTCAAACAGTGTTCAGTTTGGGTCCCATCTCAGGGAGGGGGCATTAAATCAAATCAGATGTTGGTTGGTTGTTTCTACAAGTTTATGCTGTTACTGGACCATCGTATCCCATCTCCTGTTTTAAATGAGGGTGTCCGATGTTTCCTGTCAAATCCTTTTTACCTTTTTCTTTCTTATTTCAATTATTAAAGTAATTTCTATTATTTATTTACCCTTAACAATGCTTTTCTTTTCTAAAGCTCTAAGGCCAACAATATCAAACAAATAATAATAAAAAGGAAAGCACATTGCATTTGATAAATGCATGTCAAGAAGAATGGAAAGTATATAAAGAAAATTACAACAAGCAAGAAATAGGCTACTCTTTTCTGGGCATTATTTCAGAGTAGTTCTGCTTCTCATTGCAAAGAAACTATATTGCAATCAACATTTGGTATTACTGATTGTTCCATCATGTATTAAGTTTTAATACATATTCTATCGTATTCCAAGAAACACTATCATTTTCAAAATAATACAATGTATTGTTTTTTTTTTTAATGGCTGCTCATAAAGGAAAGAAATTAAAGAAAATTATATGAAATCCCCTACAAATGGAGCAGAAATGTGGTTCATCTGTATCCAGCATTAAGCAACAAAAGCTGTGGCAGAGCAACAATGGCTGATAAATCCTCAGAAAAGATCTCACGCTGACCAGAGGGAGACTGCTGATTTAATGTGATCATTTCGAGTGGAAGTGACGCCAAGCCAAGGGAGAGCGCTCCTAACAGTAAGCCTAATTGCAAGGGCTTCAGTACATTATGCAGATAATAATGGCTCCCACGTGGATAATAGAAGTTAGCAAGAGTACTAAAAATTGTACTTTCTATTGCCATGGTGAAAATGAACCAATATGCGTCTTATTCCCTAATCCACACACTAAAGCGGAAATTGCTTTCCAGGTTTTGCTGATTTTACTAACAACATTTAGAACACCGTGTGAAACTTTTTGTTCTTATGATTTTATTCTAATTAAATGTACAATGAAGAAAATGCACGTAGGAGAAATTTTATTCATGTGCATGTCAATGATTCTGTGTGGCTTTGCCAGAAGCATTTATTATGGAACCCAAGAGAAACTGAGACAGCTTATATCTCAAATGAGCCACATTAATCCAAAGGTACTGCTATTGATTGGACTCTAAATATATATATATATATTTATTCTGAACTGTTAAGCCACATATATTATACCTAAAATTGCCATTATGAATGGGTTGAGATATTTTATATGTGCATATAAATGTAAAATATTTTAGTAAATTATTCCTAAAGTATTAGAGGTGGCTAAGAGGTCAAGAGAACTGACTGTTATCACGGAGGACCCAAATTTGGTTCCCACTACCCACATGGTGGTTCACAACTATTTGTAACACCAGTTCCAAGGATCCAGTTTTGTGAGAGGTGGCTCAGTGGTTAAGAGCACTGACTTCTCATTCAAAGGTCCTGAGTTCAATTTCCAGCAACCACATGGTGGCTCACAACCATCTGTAATGAGATGTGGTGCCCTCTTGAGGAAGAGACCTGGTGATTTGTCCTCCATTGTCAAATGCAGACAGGTACTCAAACAGCTCAGTGACCTGGAGGCAGGAGTCATGTATGGGTACTTACTAGCTTGTTCCATGGCTTTGCTCAGCCTGGTTTCTTATAGAACCCAGGACCGCCAGCCCAGGGATGGCCTCACCCTTAAAGGGCTAGGCCCTCTCACATAAATCACTAATTTAAAATATGCTCTATATATTTGTTTATAGTCCAATCCTATGGAGGCATTTTCTCAATTGAGGCTTCCTCCTTTCAAATGACATTAAGCCTCTTCTGCCTATGTATGTACAAGGGAAAAACATAGTAATATACATGCATGCACAAAACACTCACACATAAAACAAATGAATTAAAACACCATGAACATTTTTCTCTTTCTGTATGGAAATTAAATACCATATCATGTAGTGGAACATATTATACAAGTGCACATCACAGAATCTCAAGGACTATTCAGTAGACAGAGCTTTCAATGATCCAGCAGTGAGAAGGGGATCAGGTTCAAAGTCAGAAAGTAAATTCCTCTCCCATTTCTGGTTGATGCTACCTGTGGTTTGTCTGAACATTAAACAGTTTAGTTCTTACTTGACCGGTTGATGTATCCAGTCCACTCAATGATAAGGTATACTTTATGGCTCACATACCATACAACACTGATGATGTTTATGGAAATTAATTTTTGAGACACGGTTTCTGTGGGTAGCCCTGGCTGCCCTGGAACTCGCTCTATAGACCAGGAGCTCTCAACCTCACAGATATCCACCTGACTCTGCCTCCCAAGTGCTGGAATTAAAAGCACGCACCACCACACCAGGCCTGGAAAATATTTTTAAGAGTGAACTGATTACTGCTCAAATCCAGTTAAAATTCAAGTCATGTCAAATACACTTAAGTATTTTGTTTTACAGCATGTTAATACTTAAAGTTTCTATTTTGTTTGAATAACCAAGTTCTGAAAAAATATACATGCTTTGAGCAAATTAATGCTGCATCCACTTTGTTGAGTAATAGAGTAAGAGTAAAGTAATCTTGTCTGTTTTGAAATTTAGCTGTCATTTAGAAATATTTATTGAAATAGTATGAATAATTCTGTGGGTTCATGCATGTTCCTTAAATTAGTCAACGTAGCTGCATGCTGAGAATTTCTTCTTAGTTTCAAAATGAAGTTTAGGGATTGAACAAAGGAACACGAGGTATCTGCAATGATCTTGGCTGAAAGGTGGGCAAAAGTTTTATTCAGCCAATTTATGTGGACTTTACTCAAGATATGCTGTTTCATGTTTTTAATCATAACATAAAATTTTCAGTAAATAATTTGACCTTAATAGACATAAAGTGTTTGATGCAGTTTCTAAAGTCATTCTTAAAAAAAATAATGCATGAAGTATTGTTACACTATTACTCTAAGCAAATAATATGGTGTGTTTCACAATAATTACATTATAACATTTTGTATGTACTTGAAAACCATCTTTGTCTGAAAAAAAAGTAGATAGATACAGTCTAATTCAATTTGCTTTTGTATTAATGCTTTCATACTTTACTTATAAAAGAGTTTAATAGCATGGAAAATTCATACAATATCCCAAATGTATCCTATACATGAAATTGAGATACCTAACAATTTTGTTACAAAGTATTGCTTGATAAGTAGAGTAGGGGTGGCATATGTGTTACATATGGAGATTATGAAGGATTTGACATCTATGGAATATCAGAAGTGACTCCTCAGATAAGCTATTAGGATTAGTGTATAAAATGTTTATACAAACCTCTCTCCACAAGTACTGTGGCAATGCTACTCTTGCTACAAATGTGTCCTTCTACCATGTACATGATACAGCTGTATCCTTCTTCTATGTACATGCTACAGATGTATCCCTCTACTTCCTATTTGCTGTAGGTGTCCTTCTGTTATGTATTCCAGAATGGATAATCTTCACAGAGGTATGATCAACAAGGAGAAAAACTTAAAGACATTTGTAATTCTCTGCTCCATCAATAAATTAATAAAGTTATATGGCCAATGATAAAATTTGTGTTATAGTGCTATTGCCATCCACTCCCCTAAGATCTTGCCTTTTTATGTGCTTTCATGTGTCCTTGTCATTGAGCAAGAACCCAGTTAAGGAGTTACCTTGATAAAGTTAAGCATTGTTATAACTCTGGTGGAACACATAAGAAATATTCCCTTTATGGAGACATTCAAATATTTGAATACATGGTCTCCAGTTGGTGGCATTGTTGAAGATGTTATCAAAACTTTAAGAGATAAATCTTTGCTGGAGGAAGTATGTCTCTGGAGAATTTGTAGCCTTACTCAACCTCCAGTTCACCCTCTCAGTTCCTATGTGTGGCTGAAATGTTATCTCTCAGTTTCTTGCTCCAGCCTCTGTTGCCATATCTTCATTGTAATTATGGACTCCCCTTCAGACACAGTATAATAATATTTGTCTTCTATTAGTTGCTTTCAGTCATAGAGTTTGATTACAGTAATCAATATATTGATATATTAGTAAGTTTTAAAATAATATTTAGAAGTAAGATTTATTTTTCTTCTATACTAAAGAACTATTTGCCATTGCTATACAAATATTTAGACAAAAATATATGTTGGAAAAAGCTGTTTTTCAAGAAGACATGATCTCCAATAGTAAAGTAAGTAGAGAAAGAGAATTCTCATATTTATAGTAAGATTTGACTTTTAGTATGACTTTGGGATAATCTCAAAGTCCTGGTTTATTCATCAATAACAGAAGAATTGAAATGATTACTGAACTGTGGGACTCATATAAGGATTACTGAATTCATGTATTTAAATTTTTGTAGTCTAAGATAAAAGGTTTTAGATGAGTGCAAATTATTCCTCAGGACAAACACTGTGGCTAATCTCACACTTAGGTTAATAAATGTCACTGTAAATGAAAGGCTCACTTTGTGCATTTTTGCAAAAATGTGAAGGAAATTATTATCTTCAATATTAGGCCAGACATTTTTTAAGCATCATAAACTGTGGCTAGGCAATGAGGAAATGGTCTTTGACATTTTCCAACCAGGTTTTATGATATTATCTATAGAAAGTATACTGGGACTAGCAACTTTCAGAGTCAAAAGCACTCTGGATCAAAAGACAAGAAAAACATACCTAGTAAGATGAAACAATTAAGCAGACAAGTGAAATTAGGGCATAGAGATCAAAGGCAGCAGAGCAGAGAATGGTATCCCTGTGAATTATGATAAACAATTTTGCAAACACTGCATCCTTACAATTTACTTGATGTAAGCCAAATGAAAGTTTCTTATTTTTCATTTATTATTAATAGAAATAGCAACACAGGTTGATTTTCCTTGCCTCAGTTTACACTGCATTTGGCTTTTAATATAAACAATGTAATTCAAATTTTGTATTTTAATGTTTAATTGTAGGATGCATGATATGACTGCATTTTCTTTTAATAGGAATTTAAACCCTTCAGACTTGGAGGTACAGTGTCCCTGGAACTACAGGATCTACATAATGATTTCAGAAATAACAAAATGATGTTGGGCCCAGTGACCTAGAACTGCCAGTCACACTATTTGATACTTCCATTGTCTGGTGTGGGAGGTCCTTCTGTCTGTGTGTTGCTTTTCTTGGTTAATGAATAAAGAAACTGTCTTGGCCTGTTGATAGAATAGAACGTAGGTAGGCAGGGAAGATAGAACTGAATGCTGGGAGAAAAAAGAAAGAGTCAGAGAGATGCCATGAAGCTGCTAGAGACAGATGCTAGGAATTTTACCTGGTAAGCCACTGCCACGTGGCAATACACAGATTAATGAAGATGGGTTAAATTAATATAAGAGTTAGCCAATAAGAAGTTAGAGCTAATGGACCAAGCAGTGATTTAAATAATACAGTTTCTGTGTCATTATTTTGTTTCTGGGCAGCCAGGATGAACAAGTAGGTCTTCCTCCTACAATTAGCTTTGGAAAGGCATTGGTTTTATTGGTTGAATGAATGAATGAAAATGTCTATATTCTCCATGTGTTCCTCTTTGCTCTGAACGGGCAAGTTCAGGGAACAAGTTCCCTGGGTATTTTTGAAATTCTGTTACCAAGCCAAACTGAAAAGTTTCAGCTATCATACTTCTGTAATCACCAACTATTATAAAATTGAGCAAGTTATAAAATTATTATATTAAATATGACTAGCCTTATCTGCAAGAATTTCTGTCTTAGGTAAGCGCCATAAGAATTGTAAGTAAGGGTTGGTCATATAAGTCAGTGGTGTAGTGGGATACCATTGGTTCAATTCCCAGTGTTACACTAAAAACAAGAAATAAGAAAAGAAATCTTGATAAACTACAAGTAATTATATTTCTTAAATTTATAGAAAATTATTCTAGAAAACATACTTTTGAATTAATTAATGTGCAAGGCATTAGAAGAAATTCTGAAATAATAATCAATTTAATTTGAAATTTGGGGTAGAAGAATTATTTTTCAAATCTACTTACAAATCTAGTCATTAAAGGCTAATTTTGTAGGGACCAGAGGCTGGGAATGAAAGGTCAGAAGCAACTTGATTGAATGTTAGACAGTTTATGAAGCTTTTATAATCTTATAGAACTACACACATGGACAGGATCTAAAAAACCTTTGCATCCTGTCTACTTACCAAAAAGCCAGTGTCTTGTGAGATTACAAGGGTCTCAGCCTCTTGTTTATTTTATTTTTTTTAAATAAATATGTTATAGGTATATATTTGTTAATCTCTTCTGCAAAAAAATGGTAGAAATGGCTAAGTCACTAATACAATTTAAAATTCACTAAAACAATTTAAAATTCACTATTTTTTGTAGCCTATAGGTTAAGAGTTTGTTCTCACCTGAAAGACAGAAAATAATTGTTTTTATGTTACAATATAGCAGAGAGATACCAACTCTGAAGCCTTACATCATTCTTATGTATTCAATCTGCCATGACTGTGACCTTTACCCTTTGCTCACTTCCTGACAGCTGCACTCACTATCTGTTTCCCTTTTTTCATTTTATTACTTTTTTATTATTTTTTTTAAAAAATCTTATTTTATATACCAATCTCAGTTCCCTCTCCGTCCTATCCTCCAGCTTTCCCACCTTCTTCCCATCCTACTCCTCAGAGAGGTTGAGGCCTCCCATGGAGAGTCAATAAAGTCTGTCACATCACTTAAGGTGGGATCAAGGCCCTCCCCTTGTATCTAGGCTGAGCAAGGTGTTCCTCTATAAGAAATGGTTTCCAAAGAGCCCGTTTATACACTAGGGATAAATATTGGTTCTTATGCTAGTGGTCCCACAAACTGCCCAAGCCACACAGCTCTCACCCACATTTAGAGGGCCTAGTTTGGTCTAATTCCAAAGAATTCTTGTTTTAAGGAGTTTGATGGGGGGAGGGGGAGAGGAGTTGGAGGAGGGGGAGGGAAATGGGAGGATGGGAGGAGGCAGAAATTTTTTTCAATAAAAAATAAATAAAAATAAAAATAAAAATAAAAAATTCACTCCCTAGCTTCTTATCACTCCTATTCTTTCTTCATATTTTTATTGAGATATCACTTTAGTGAGACTTTTTAACATAGTTGGTTGGAAAATGATCATTTTTTTTTTATCATAGCCTTCATTTGACTATGTTTTTATGATATGACCTTGCAGCAGATCCCATGATGACAAAAATCAAATGTCTCCACAATGCTGGGGAGTGACAGGCTTCATTTCTATGCCTCCACCTAAAGTGATTTGTACATTTATTATGATGGTTTTGATGTCTGACCATTGCCAAAGAAACAAATCTAAGGGACCAGGCAGAAAACACATGTAAATCACAGCTGAATAATTTCAATTGCCCACCCAGGAAAGAATCTTGAGTAAGTCTGGTTGAGAGCAGTCATACCTGGCCCATATCACTGTAAATGGTCTGCCAATACAGAGTCATGAAGATAATTGATGACTATTGTAAGCCACTGAAATTTGTAGCAGTTTTCATGCATCAAAAGTTAATTATTATTCTAGTCTCAAAATCATATGGATGAAATTATGTTGGATTTTATTAGAGTATTTAAGAAACAATGTAAAAAATACTGGGACCTCAAACAAAGCAATACAAGATGATTCTTTTAAGGTAACAATGACCTCAGAAATATTGACTCCTTTCTGGATGCATGAAAGCCATTTGTAAAAAATGGCATAAGAAGTTATTAATTCTTTGAATTAACTTTCAGAGAAAGAACAGGCCACCTACTCTTCCTCTCTTATGCTAGGTTTGCTTCGAGTACGCAAACACCACAGTACCTCCAACTGAAGTATTGTGGTAACTCCTTCAGCTAATAGTCTTTAAGAGAAAATGAATGCCCCAATGTTATATAAGAACTTTGGGTGACTATTCGGGCAACAAGAGGTCTCTGTCTCAATTCTAGAGTTTTGGAATTTGCTTACAATGCACTTCCTGTTTAGGTAATATTATATCGTTTTGGGATCTTTGATGGAGTTAAAGACTAGATAGTTATAATTATAGTTTTTTTAGTTAAGATAAAAGATAAATTAGATATGAAACTTTAGGCTCACAAAGAAATATTATAATTGCAATTCTTGCTTGATACCTGTTTTGTTATATGTGATTTTACTATGTTAAAGTTAAAATCTTCCTTTTAAATTAGACAGAAAGGGGTAAAACCTTAATTTTTAACTAGATAAAAAGGGGGAGATGATGTGGGATGTCCTTCTGTATATGTGTTGCATTTGTTGGTTGATGAATAAAGCTGTTTCAGCCAATAGTTTAGCAGAGTAAAGTCAGGTGGGAAATCTTAACAGAAATATATAAGAATAGTAGGCAGAGCCAGAGAGACACCATATAGCAGCCAAAGGAGAAGGACTCCAGAACTGTGCCAGTAGGCCACAGCCCCATGGTGATACATAGATTAATAGAAAAGGGTTAATTTAAGGTATAAGAGTTAGCTAATAAGAAGCCTGAACTAATAGGCCAAACAGTGTTGTAATAGTTTCTGTGTAATTATTCTGGTCAGGGTAGCCAGGAAACAAAAGAGCAGTCCCCAGTTACACTGAAGTGACTCAGTTTCCCCAGAAGTCATTGATGAAACCAGAGCTTCTTATGATCAAGGCAGCTAGACCATGGTCCTTGGGGCTTGGTGCTTGTACTGTGTTGGCAATGATGAGAACTACATTTAGTTTCTGTCTCAATACTGTGAAACAAAAGGGTTCCAATCTGTACTGAAAAACTTAGATGGTAGTTGTAAGAACTGGATCTTCATGATTACAATCATTGCATGTGATAAACTATGTTTAGTTTGCTTAAGTTCAAAGCAGGGCGCAGTTTTAGGTAGATCCAATGTGACCACAGGCTTTGGTTACAGTCTACACTGGTTCCTGGTGGACATAACAGGATACTTGATGATTCACATAATGACTTTCTTTTCTTCCCTTGTTCTTCCTGTTACTATTTCATTCGTAAAATGGTTTTTCTATTTTATATGGGATATTGTTTTTTTTTTTCAGTAGAATTTAAGCTCCACATGGAATGGACATGTGCATGACTTTGTGCTCTTATATTTTACAGAGCCCACCACAGTGCTTGGCATAGAGTGAATTTTCAAGAAATGATTAACTTTTGGGGAAAAAAGCAATTCTAAACCAATGTATGACTAACCAAATGTTCAATCACATCGAAGTATTTACATACCTGCTGATTAAATGCTTCTTTAAAGCATTAACATATCATTTTTAGGTCCATTTTGGAGCAACAAATATTACAAATAAACAAAATTTAGTGTTTGTGTCACTAAATTCTACTGGCAAGAATTACTTTTAAAGAAAACATCTGTCCTTTTTTCCCATTAATATATAGGGATCTAATTAGAAAGAAATCTGAAATGACTATTTTTAGACATAAGAAAATTTGGGTATCACCATCTAACAAGATTAGTTTTGTGATTATTATGTAATCAGTTACTCACTTAGCTCACAAATTTAGGCAAAAATCTTGATTAAAATTACCACTGTTATTTTAAAATAATGTAATTCCATTTCTTACTCTGAACCAGACACCCACTTTGTCGTACATATCTAGGGGACTTTCTTGATTAAAACATTGAGTTATCTAATCACTTCTTTCCATATAAATGGATAGCATTCACTGAAGAAGCAGCACTGTGCAGAGCTTTAAAAACAGAATTTGTGCTTATTGATTTGCTTAAAATATTAACTTTGGTTGTTGAATTGTCTTTCTTATAGCCTTGTCAATATCCAACAATTTACTATTTATGTTTTCTCTATTATGCTCATTTCTATTTTGAGATATATTATTAACTTTCAAGAAATATAATTTATTTATTAAAATTAATTAAAAGAAATATTATTGTTTTCTTGCTAGGATATTTCTAGTTTTCTCCATTGTGCCATGCTCTCTTAATTTTCCCCAATTACATCATGGTAAAATATAGTCTATATAAATTTTAATTCACCAAAACGCACAATTATAATTTATCAAAATGTATATATATTTATATATTATTCATCAAATAGTGGTAATCAGCCATGTGAGTCTTCATTGCTTAATTTATGTGTCATTTCTCTGGATGAATTTCTTAATAATTGTGCCTTTCCTTTTCCAGAACATGTAATTCATATTATTTAAAACATTTTTATTAAAATGTTAGCATGGTGTATATTCCTTTCTGTTTCTCTCTGTCTCTTTTTCTCTGTCCATCTTTCTCTCTCCATACACACACATACACAGAGACACACACACAGAGTGAGAGAGAGAGAGAGAGAGAGAGAGATAGAGGGAGAGAGAAAGAGAATTTCCCATAATACATATTTTCACTAAAGTGAATATTTCATTGTAAGTCTAGAATAGAAGCACACAGCACCTCATCATGGTTACCTTTTAGCCTTCTCTTCTCTTTTTATTTGATTCTTCTTCCTGCAGCATTAACTTCTTCAATCTCTCTGTCATTCACAGGCACATAAACATCTGTATGCTTACACACACACACACACACACACACACACACACACACAGAGTTTGTTCCTTTGACAATTACTACACAGATTTATACAGATTTTATGTCTAAGAGTGATTCTTCTAAATAGTTTTTCCTAGAACCAGAAATAAAATTAAGTCTCAATTGTCTTTTTGTCTCCGAGTACAATGCATTTTTTCTGCAGCAATATATTACATTTTATTACATAGAAATTTTTTTATTGTATGGATCACCCAAGCAGAGTCTACAGTCTTTTTGATTAGAAAACTCAGCAATTTTATTCAACTCTAGAGGCATCATGTAACACACAGAGTCAACCTTTGGTAAGAAATTGTGAAAGTCTGAATGATTAGAGATTTGCCTTCAACATTAGCTGCTCCTCAGGCCTCATATGACATCTTCTGCTAATGAAGCTGGATCCTAAGGACCAAATGACACTGGGAAACTTAACTTTAGAACCTTTGGAAGCAAGAGCACTTGGAATTTTTGAAAGAAGTAGCAGTCTCTTGGAAATGCAAAGTGGGCAGCAGTGGTGAGTGCCTGATTGCAGACCAGAAGGATTTAGTGTTAAGTCATTGCAACCATAAAGAGTTCCTGAGTTCAACCCATTCAAAGCAAGAGTGTTTGAAACAAAAACTTATTAAATTAAATGCCGAGAATGATACAACTCTGTCTACTTACAAAAACCAAGTAGCAGGAAGCTGTACAGGCAATGAGAAGAAATGCTTTCGGCACAGGTCTTCTACATATGGCACACAATAAATACTGTAGAAACACTGGTAATGTATGAAGAGGAGAGTAACTTCTGGATGGGAACAAATGTTTTTAAAATATTTGTGTTAACCTGGATTGGTGGAATTTCCTTACTATCTTAGAACTAAGGAGCTTGAACTAGTAAGACTGAATTTGAGACCAGTTGCAGCTATATAGGGAACTGTTTGAAACAAACAAATATAACAACTAACACACTCTCAAATAAAGCAAATAATAAAACACTTGTTGGCATGTGACAAATGGGTATCCTGGACACAATGGCAGTTATATGTCCTGTTTTGAATATATGTGGAAAGGCATTCTTTGGCTAGTTGATTGACAAAATTCTAAACAGACTTCCAAAGTTTTATATACATGTATTTGGTGTGCCTTGGTAAAAACAAAAGTCATATCTATTTAGTCTTATATTTTTGGTTGTGAGCCTAGCCTTTAACGGCTGAGCCATCCCTCCAGGCCAACCATAGTGTTTAGAGGATTTTTTTTTTTTTTGGTTTTTAGAGACAGGGTTTCTCTGTAGCTTTGGAGCCTGTCCTGGAACTCCCTTTGTAGACCAGGCTGGCCTCGAACTCACAGAGATCCGCCTGCCTCTGCCTCCCAAGTGCTGGGATTAAAGGCGTGCGCCACCAACGCCCGGCTTAGAGGATATTATTATTGCATGTACTTTTTCTAAAAGATTTCATGGGCAATAATATATATATATATATATATATATATATATATATATATATACACACACACACACACACACACACACATAGTTTAAGGACTTAACCACTTTTATACATTCATCTGTGTAAATATATATACATCTATTTTATGTTTCTTACCATTTATTAACTCTTTTTATATACTTATAGATGTACGCTATTATAAATTATATCATTAGTATGCTACAAACAAAAGTGATCATTAAATTATCTTCTAAAGCAACAACTTCAAACAAATATGATTACTCTTGTTTAACTGTCAAGTGACAACAAGTCTCAGTAATACGCCCAAGATGACACTTCAGGCATGTTCTCAAATTGAGCATTGAACTCGAACTCATTTCAAATTACAATAGTCTAGTTGTCTAAAGTACTTACCACCAAGTAAGACTTAGTATTTCAGCTGTTCCACAATAACAGACTAAGGAAATGAGACAGAGAGAAGAGGATAACAGAAAGAGGAGGCAAGCCATATATGTCAATAAGTTTTCCAAATAATGAAAGGAATATTATTGTGACTAGCTATGTCAACTCAACACAAACCAGAGTTAGTTGGGAATAATATCTCAATAAGGAATCATCTAGATCAAGTTGACTTGTGGGCACGTCTATGAGATATTTTTTCTTAAGTATGAGTTAAAGTGTGAATACCCAGCTTATACATGTAGTATCGTTCCTTGGACTTAGGTCTTTGGTTGCATAAGAGTAGAGAAAGCACCTGAGTATTCAGCATGAATAGTTATATTCACTTTTACATACTCTTGACTGCGAATGTGAAGTCACTAGCTTTCTTAAGTTCCTATTACTGTGACATGGCCGCAGTAATGGATTGCAACCTGGAACTGAGGGTTAAAATATCTTTTTTTCACTTTTGCCTTTCTTTTCAGGGTATTTTAATCACATCAAATCAAATCAAAATAAAACTAGGACAGTAACTGCAGAAATGTTTTCCTCTGATACAGTCAGGATGAAGAAAAATAACCAATGTTGTTAATGACAATCTTCATATCCTGATTTTACAGAAGAAATTGCATTTATATACATATCATTAATTAATAGCTACCGATTCCAGGGTTGTCTCATGTTTCCTTCAGGTAGATTGATGAGAATGTTGATCACTGACAGTTGAATGGATGGGTTTAACATTTTAAAGATGGGTTTTTATTTTCATCTGTTTAAGGAATAACATGTTAGGCTTTCAATGTACAGATACACTGTTTTACCTGGAGCATGAAGACTCGACTTTTATCCTTAACCCTCAAGTACATCTGAGCCTAGTTGTGTACTTGTGATCCTATTGGTGGGATGTCGAAATGAATAGATTCCTTGGGTCTTCTTTACCATCGAGTTTAGCCTAAGGGGAAAACTCCAGGTCCCATTGAAAGACCGTATGTCATACAATTAAGACAGACTTTTCCTGAGGAACAATGTCATGAATTGATCTCTTATTTTCACATATATGAACATCATGTACACATTTATCAAATATATATGTACCTAATACTGAAATATACACCCCCCAAAATAGAAATAATAGTTCTCTTCCAACTTCCATCTAAGTTGTGATTGAACTGCAACATCTGTTTTAAAATTTATTGTACTTACTATGTCCTCTCTTAAATTTTTAAAATTAAAACACGAAATATAAAAATTACAGATTAATGTGTAGAGTTCTATTTAGTGTTTTGCAACATGAATACAACATGAATACATTATATATATATAGTGCATTGTATTCATGTTGCAAAATATGAATATATATATATATACGAGGTTAAGCACATTTCTTTCCTCATACTTTTACAATTTATTTATTTTGAATTTTAAATATTCCTTTCTTCTAGCTTTCATAAACATTCATGACATTACCTTTATATATAGTTCACCTACTTTGACAGCAATATTCCAGAATTTCTTTGCTTTTATCTAATTATAACAAAATATTTGGGGTAAAGAAAGCATGACAAATCACAAAGTCATAATTATTTTTCGCTGAAGTCTTTCAAAGATGCCAATCTTTAAAGCTTCCATGTTAAAAATGACTTTATTTTAAAGGAAATTTTATGATTATAATCATTAAATTTTTCATTGACTTGGAATGATTAGTTTATAATGCTCATCTCAAAGTCATGAGTGATGAAACTTTAGAATAGTTTTAGAGTTAATTTTTGAAGCTGTACAGTTTCAGATGAAGACGTATTTGAAAACAGAATTGAATTACCTCTCTTTGAATTACTATAAACTTAATGCGTCATTCTAATATGTGATGAATGTCTCCTAGTTTACTGTTTTTCTTGGAAAGTAAATATAAGCTATTTTATTTGTTGCTTTTTCATAGTTGTTATACAATCACTTTAAATTTCATGAAAATATTTTGGGGTAGTGATTGCATGTCAACTGAATATGTAGACATTTTTGAATTTCCTAATTATAATTCCAGTTACAGTAAACACCATGATATGCCTTTCAAATTAGAAAGCTATTTACTAATCTATTAATGTAATTTTAAAATTTATTTTACTTAAAATAGATTTTTTAAACAATACAATCGGATTATGGTTCCCCTGCCCTAACTCCTCCAAGATCCTCTCCACTTCTCCTTGCCTCTGAATCCAAACCTTTTCTGTCTCTCCTTAGACCACAAACAAGCATCTACAGCAAGATGGTAAGTAAAATAATATAAAATATAGATTAAACAAAAACAAACAAAATGAAATAGGACAATATAAAAAGAAGAAAAATCACAAGAAACATTAATGAAGAGACACAAAGGATCACAAATACAATGATTCCCCCCAAACAAAATTGAAAGCCCTAATACATACACAAAGAACATGTAAGGACAAAAAAAAAAAAAAAAAAAAAGCCCTAACAAAACATTATGAGACAAAGAACCATCAAAGATACTACTGAGTTTTTTGTGTTATCTGATCATGATACTTCCTCTTAAGAGTGATTTATATCCCCCAAGGAAACACCCTGAAAAAAACTAACCTTTTCATTTGCAGGCAGGTTATTGATTGGAGATAGTTTCTGGTTAGGAATGGAGACTTGTGTCTAAGTCTTCTCTTAGACTTGGGCCCTTTGGTGGTTTGGGTAAAAACGGCCCCCATAGGCACATAGATTTTAATGATCAGTCACTGGGAAGTAGCACTATTTGGAAAGTTTAGGAGGTGGACCTGTAGGAGGAAACGTGTCACTGAGGGTGAGCTTGAGGTTTTAAGAGCCTAACCTGGGACCAGTGACTCTCTCTTCCTATTCCCTGTATATCCAGGTGTAGAAGTCTTAGCTCTTTCTCCAGCATCATGTCTTCTTGTCTTTCACCCTGTTACTTTCATGATGGTAGTGGACTAAACCTATTTAGTTTAGTCATTCCCAAATAAATTACCTCACCTATAAGAATTGCTGTGGTCTTCACAGCAATAGAAACCCTAACTCAGTGGGCTGGAGAGATGGCTCAGAGGTTAAGAGCACTGACTGCTCTTCTAGAGGTTCTGAGTTCAATTCCCAGCAATCACATGATGACCCTCAGCCATCTATAATGAGATCTTGTGCCTTCTTATGGCACGTGCATATATAATAAATAAATAAACTTTAAAAAAGGAAACCCTAACTAAGACAGAAATTGGTGCAATGGAGTGAGGTATTACTGTGACAGGCTTTACCATGCTTCTTGCTAGCAGAATGTAAACTTTGGGATTTTTGGATTAGGAAAGCAATTGAATTTTAAATGGGGCTTAATTGGCTATACTGGAAAGGATGTAGAGAACAGTGATACTGAGAGCAATATAGTATGATGACCCTGCTCAAGACGGTTCAGAGAAGAATAATAGTAACCGACCTAGGGAGTGTTCTTGTGATATCTTGGTGAATAATATGGACGCTCTCTGCCCTAAAAATCTGCCTAAGACTAAGTTGAATTCTATAGCGATGGCACTGGCACAGGGGACTTCAAGACTGCCTAGTAAGGAAAACATACAAATTGTACAGTTTGAGGAGAAAAGGAGTCCCAGGAAATGTCACGGGGCCAAGTTCAGCGCTCAAGGAGACAAAAAGTTCTAAGAAAAGCCTGATGTGAAATGGAATAAAGGAGGTGGTGACCTCAGGGCAAAGTCCTATCCAGCTGGGCATCCAGTTTCTGAAAGGAATTAAAGAAAAGTGTAAGCAGTGAATGCAACCACCTGAAACAGAATGTTGGTAAAATGTATTTGAAAAAGGGGTCCGTGCTTCAGGCTCAGCAAGCAGTAGAACTTGATAGCTTTGGCCTTGTGGCTCTGGCTTTAGATACAAGAATGGGGCTGTGGAATCTCCCTCTGTGGATAAGAAAGTCAATGAGGCCAGGTGTGGGTCAGGGGTGTCATTGCATGGAGGCCCCAAAAGACCATTATGTAAGGTCCTGAAAGTGAAGCCTGAATTTCAATAGTGTTAGAGATGTCAGAATCATGGGATATCTGCCAAGCAGAGGTGCTAACAGAGTATGGAACCAGCCCAGGAGAGAGAAATGTGTTACAGTCAAGAAAGCTGAAAGGACTTGGAGATCTGAAGAGTGTTTTGACATCAGACGTGGAGATTAAGAGTTTGGTGTTGGCACATCTGGTTTTGTTCTTATTTTGGTCCAGTATTTCCTCGCTATACCACGTTTTCTCAATTTGAAAGGATGATATACATTCTGTGCCATTCTATGCTGGAAATATCTGATCTTTTTTTAAAATTTTAATTTTACAGGGAGTTATACTTAAAAGATTGAATCTCAGAAGATATTTTGAACTTTGCACTTATAAACAGTGTTGAAATTCTTATATACTATCGGGAACTTTGAGGTTAGACGGAATGCATTTTTGAATTATGATATGGGTCTAAGTCTATGGGGGTCAGGTAGCAAAATGTGGTTCTTTGAATAAGATGCTCCCAATAAGTTCATGTTTTGAATACTTAGGGAATGGCACTATTTGAAAAAATTAGGAGGTGTGGTCTTGTTGGAGGAAGTGTGTTGAAGGGAGTGGATTTTGAGGTTTCAAAAGCCCAAGCCATGCCCAGTGGGCTTTCTCTTCCTGCTGCCTGAGGATTCAGATAAAGAACTCTCAGCTCTATCTCCAGTACTATGTCCGTCTTCATGCCAACATGTTTCCCACCATGAAGACAATGGACTAAATCTCTAAAGCTGTAAGCAAGCTTTCCTTTGTAAGAGTTGCCATGGTCATGTTTCCTCTTCACAGCAATAGAACACTGACTAAGACACCATTGGTATATTTACCACACTTAATCATGATGTTTAAATTATCTGTCCTTCTTTCTGAATGTGAGCATTAATACTTTAATTTTCTCAGCATTAGAATAAATACTCAATGCGTTCCCACTCTTACTGTGAAAATTCTGACAAATTGCTGGATCATTGTGCAGAAATTAGTGTTTATGATGTGCTGCAAAAATGACTTATAACTTCTCTGTTGTGGATTATTTGCCTGGGGTCTAAGACTGAGCTCCAAAATAGAGAGAGAAAGAAAGAAAGAGAGAGGAACGGAGAAAAGAAAGAGAGGAAGGGGGAAAGAGAAGAATTATGGGAAGAAAATAAGGAGAAAGGAAGGGAGAGGAGAGAAAATAAAATTATTGCCAAGTATTATAAGTTATACATTTCATTCTTAGTACCTTTTTTTATAAAATAACAAACACACATGACTGTAGACAGGAGTTTCTGTCCTGCTCAGTTCTGCAGCCATTTAGTTCCAAATAAATAAAACATAGCATATATTAATTATAAACTCTTTTGTCTATTGCTCAAGCTTATTACTAACTAGCTCTTATGACTTAAATTTACCCATAATTCTTGTCTATGGTTAGCCACATAGGTGGCTTGGTACCTTTTCTCAGTAAGGCATTCTGAGCCTATTTTCTGTGTCTGGCTTATGACTCACTCTCTGCCTTTTCTATTCCCAGAATTCTCCTAGTCTGGTTGCCCTGCCTATACATCCTGCCTGATTACTGGTCCATCAGCATTTCACTAAACCAATGTAAGTGACAATATTTGCAGGGTACAAGAACATTATCTCACAGCATTTCCACCTTTTTTCTTTTCAACATAAGAACCCTGAATCTAATATTCTTTTTTTTCCTACCAGTATCCATAGCAACTCGAGACAAATATGCTAAACACAGAATGTGGGCATAGTTTTCTATCTATTTCCTGCTGATTTGGGGATATTGGTAATCTTATGGGGACCCAAAGAAAATTTAGGATTATGGTCAACTCCTGACTGGAGTATTATGTGAGGCTTGATCATCTCATCCAGCAGCCTTAAAGTTGTTCTGGATGCAGAACTGAGAACAAACTGGAACAGAGGTATTCTGAAACATTGGCTCATCTGGGTCATCCATTCCCATTGGAGATTTTTCAGAGGGTTTTCCTCAATCAAATCTTATTTTTCCTAAGCAGGAGTGCAACCACAGGCTCTCATTTCCTGTGGAAACAAAAGAAAAAACTCTTTCCCAAAGTAACATATCTTTTGACTTAAATTTTGAAGTCAAGAGATTTTTAAAATCTATGGGTTGGATTAATCCATCAGCATTTATAATCAGATGTCTTTTAATAGCTGTTGCTTCTTCTGCAGCAGTGAAGCAATTCAAATGAAAAATAATAACATACAGTATCCAGATTCTCTGTGTATTTCCCATCTTTACATGTGAATCATAGTTAATTAAAAACTCAGAGAGAGAAATTGGGGTTCAACCTGAAGATCCAAAAACCAAAACAGCCACTGGCTCTTACCCCAACCTCAGTCTGAAAATGGCAATTTGCCTCCAGGAATCTCAGAATAAGAATGTGTCTGAGACCTGTCTCTCCCCTGCTTTATATTCCTCTCTAGGGCTTGGATTAAAGGTGTACACCACTGGGATTAAAGGCAAGCACCTCCTGATTTCTATGGTAACTAGTGTGGCTATTGGGATTAAAGGTGTGTGTTACCATAACCTGGTCTGTAAGGCTGACCAGTGGCAATGTTTTACTCTCAGATCTTCAGGCAGACTTTATTTATTAAAATACAATTTAAATGCCACTACATACATGACTTTTATTTTTTACTTATTTCTTTTTGTGTTTAACTTTCTTGTGACAGGGTTTCTCTGTATATCTTAGACCAGGCTGGCTTTGAACTCATGAAGAACTGTCTGCCTCTGCCTCCCAAATCCTGGGATTAAAGGTTGTGCCTCTAGGCCAAGCTACTGTACTTCTCTTTTTAAGGACTTTCGCTATCCCTTTTTTTCCTCAAGTTTACACATACTTTTAAACACACAGTAAAACATTTTGATGGTTTCTTTTCATCTGAATCTGTCTTTACTGTATATCTCTATTTTTTTCTGACCACATGAGTCTTTAATCTGCTGAGAAGCAGGACTAGGATTAAAGCTGTGGTTTTGACTGCTGACTCTGTCCCATTCCTTAGTTTTCTGAGAGCCTAGCCCATGGTGGAAGTATAGGTGGGAGCCATGTTTATTGCCATAGCTCTGTGGAGTTTCTAGTTTCATGTCACCACCAAGAAGTATACTGCTGACTGCTCATAAACACCATTTAAGTGTTTTCTGTCAGGGCCTCTTTAAAGAGATGAGAAGTTTTTGCTGCTAATGCTGACTCAGGAAGCCTCTTTTAAAGGAGTTATGCCTCTTCTTTCCTCTAGAAAACAGAACCTGGCCGGGCGGTGGTGGCGCACGCCTTTAATCCCAGCACTTGGGAGGCAGAGGCAGGCGGATCTCTGTGAGTTCAAGGCCAGCCTGGTCTACAAGAGCTAGTTCCAGGACAGGCTCCAAAACCACAGAGAAACCCTGTGTCGAAAAGCCAACCCCCCCCCCCAAAAAAAGAAAACAGAACCTACCTAGCACAATGCTGCTACCAAGAAACTGTTTGCTCTGTTCTTTTGTGTCTAGAATCCCTTCCCAAGTTCTCTTGGGTTTTATGTGGATGTAGTTGCCGAATGTTGGGTGCCATTTTTAGACAGAAGTTTCTGTCCTATCCAGTCTGCAGCATAAACAAATGTAACATGTCTTTACATAGTTAAATATTCCATAACAATTTTGAGATTTGTAAAAATTATATATACATGTATTACCATATATGTCACACACATACTACATATACATATCATGTAATCAAAAAGATTATACCAAAGAATCCTGGATTTTATCAAATTGAACAAAAGTTTCACAATGACTGTAAACACTGAGTAATAGACTTTATACCTTCTTCTGTTTTGTTTCTTCAGTAAAAGGTGCCTTTCCCACTGCTGATGCTGGAACTTCATTTCTCAGGAGATGTCAAGTGATGATAAATTGTTTGGTTCTGAATCAATTGCATTTTGTTGTGATTCACCACCAAACCAGCATAAAGTAGCTGATAAAATCTGGCATGACAAATTACAAAAGATGAGTTACCCACGGTGGGCAAAAATCAGTATTCATTTGTTTTCTTTAAAAGATAGAACACATTAACATGAATGTCACAAAGCATTTGGCTGTGAAGTATACTGAGGCAAGAGCATCCTGAGGGGGGAAAGGCTGGGTAATAGAGTAGCTGGCAAAAGATTATGGCTAAACAAACACGCCACATGTGGCTAAGAAAAGTAGCTGAATGTGAAACATTCCTTCCAGTAACTTATGGTATGTGTACAAATCTCCACGTTAAGTGCTCATTTAGGGGTAATTAGAGTGAGTTATGGCTCTAGTTACTCCTGGAAATATACACATTCAAAACCTGAAAAGATTTCCTCTGAGTACAGTGGTGGTTGAAAGGTTGAGATGTGAGTTCTCAGATGTGTAAGCAGGACCCCCCAGACGGACTTGTTTGATAACAGGAGCATCTGCTTTTTTCATTAGGCAGTGAAGTCTCAGGTTATAGGGCAGAAATTGTTCAAAAAAAAAAACCTAACTTCACAGGTGGGCTCTCCGTAGAGGCTGCTGTGATGTCTCTTATCCTAGCTTCTTTGAATCTTAAGCCTGCTTTGTCATTTTGTTTTTTAAGATAAAGAAACATAAAACACTGTTTTAAATGGCATGAATGATTTGGTTTATTACTTTTTTGTTCTCTTATGAAATATAGAAGTGTGTTTTATGTGACTTGCAGATTGCTATTTACTGTGTCTATCAAGGTATTCATCTGTAGCTTTGTTGTCCTTTAAACATAATGAGAAAAAACAGTAGTAAGTATTTTTGAGGATTTATTGGTTTTGCAAGGTACATGTTTCTAGTTAATCTCCACAAGAGCCTTTGAGACTCACATCTTCTTATTTCAAAGGAAAGGAAAATGGAGTTTGTAAGCTACAAATAGTTTAATCAAGAGCGACTGTGTTCTATTTTACTTATTTCATTAAAGTCTTTGTGGTGGTTTTCACATTATAAACACTGATGCCACATGCCACAGCTGCATGAAGCAAAAGAGTGTCATTGACTGAGAACAAAACTCAGAATCCTGTGATAAACAGCAACTTTGAAACAACCTTAGACCCTTTTTTCCCTCCTTAAGGAACAGAGCAGCCTGTTCTCTTTCTCTATATTCTCATGAAGGAAGGGGAAGGAAACACAACATGCATGAGAAAAGAAATTCACATATGTATTTTTAGAATCTAAATAATTCAATATTTTTAATATTTGCAGACATTTTTATGTGTGGTGAGTCAAATACGTCTGAATTGTAGCTTGGATCTGTGTAGGCTGGTGTTTTCTGTCATATACTTTGCACGTGTAACAGGATACCTAACAACTTGTGTTTCATCAAGTGGTATACACCTAGGACTGACTGGTGCTTTCATGGACACTAGCTGTGCATGGTGTGTGTGTGTGTGTGTGTGTGTGTGTGTGTGTGTGTGAGTGTGTGTGTGTGTGTGTGTGTGAGAGAGAGAGAGAGAGAGAGAGAGAGAGAGAGAGAGAGAGAGAGAGATCCCATGTTCACATTTCAACTCATGGTTGCTTACTTCATGATGTCTGTCTGTATGTTATTCTATCAGCTTTTTTTTTCAATTTTTTTTAAATCATTAATTTATGATATGGACTTCCTAATTTCTGTTAAGTTTACTAGGAAGAAAAATCTTCAAAAAGATGTCATCTTCAAGTGATTGAAATTAAAATCATCAAATGACTTCTTGAATTTTGCATACAAATGGACGGAAATAGAAAACACTATCCTGAGTGAGGTAAGCCAGACCCAAAAAGAGGAACATGGGATGTACTCACTCATATTTGGTTTCTAGCCATAAATAAAAGACATTGAGCCTATAATTTGTGATCCTAGAGATGCTAAATAAGAAGGGGAACCCAAAGAAAAACATAAGCATCCTCCTGAATATTAACCTTCATCAGACGATGAAAGGAGACAGAGACAGAGACTCACATTGGAGCACCAGACTGAAATCTCAAGGTCCAAATCAGGAGCAGAAGGAGAGAGAGCACGAGCAAGGAACTCAGGACCGCGAGGGGTGCACCCACACACTGAGACAATGGGGATGTTCTATCGGGAGCTCACTAAGGCCAGCTGGTCCAGGTCGGAAAAAGCATGGGATAAAACCAGACTCCCTGAACATAGCGGACAATGAGGACTACTGAGAACTCAAGAACAATGGCAAGGGGTTTTTGATCCTACTGCATGTACTGGCTTTGTGGGAGCCTAGGCAGTTTGGATGCTCACCTTACTAGACCTGGATGGAGGTGGGGGGTCCTTGGACTTCCCACAGGGCAGGGAACCCTGATTGCTCTGTGGGCCTATGAGGGAGGGGGACTTGATCGGGGGAGGGGGAGGGAAATGGGAGGCGGTGGCGGGGAGGAGGCAGAAATCTTTAATAAATAAATAAATAAATAAAAATCATCAAATGATTTAGCCGTTTGATCATTTTCAAAGCATCCGTGTATTTGAGATTAATAAATAAAATGTAAACAAATAAAAATAAAGTCAATTTATTGATAGCCCTTTTGATTGGAATTTTTTGTGGAAAACATCATCAAAAATGAAGGCGGCCTTCTTATTACTTCGTGCTGAATAGTTCATAGCTAGTCACATTTTCTTGCAGCGCTCCTGGCATATCGAATCGATTTTAATAGGACCAGACTCAGAATCTTCCAGGCAAGCAGAATTGATATCTCATTTTAGTTGTGGGGATAAGAAGATAGAGAAAAAAAATAACTTCCAAAACTACTCAGAGATTTCATATATACCCAGCTTGTCATTGCTATTATAGATTGGGTATTCTAAATTTAGCTATTTGGTATTATCCTAAGAGCATTAAAAAACATTTTTGATTAACATAATAGATTTAAAATTTAAAAGGCTAGTTCTTTATTTTAATTATACGAAGGGAGATATGATGGCTTGGAAAAAGTAGTATAAAGAATACTGTAAACAGATTGGTTGAAATTGTATCTGTTTGTATTCTGAGTCCCAGTGGGTCTCAGTTATGGTTTCCAGGGCATAACTAGCCCTTTCTTTGCTCGGAGCACATCTGGAGTTCCTAATTTCAGTTATTATTGTCTGTCTGGATTTGTAATTTTTTCCCAAGTTTTAACTGACTTATGCAATTTTGCTAGTATGTCTATAATATGGTTAATAAAAACTCAGAGACAGATAACGGGATTCAACCCGAAGATCTGAACAACAACAGACATTGATTCTTACTTCTACCTCAGTCCCAACTGGCAACCTTGCCTCCAGGAATCTTAGAACGAGACTGTGTCTGAGAATTTGTCTCCTCCCATTTTATAATTCTCTCTGGGGCTGAGATTAAAGGTATGCACCACTATCACCTTTTTCTGTAGAAAACTAGTGTGGCTACAGTGCATGTCACAACTGCCTGGTCTGTAAGGCTGACCAGTGGGGGTGATTTACACTCTGATCTTCAGCCAAGCTTTATTTATTAAAACACAAATGAAATATCACCTCATATACCTATTTTGAATTCAATCAAAATAGTGGTTTCTACTTAGTGATGTCTTCCATTTTCATTATCAATCTAACTGGCATCTGATTGTGAATTACTTTTTGTATGAGTTGCCACCTTCTGTGCCTATTTTACACTGGAACTTGAAGATATTAAGGACTTTTGTATTTATGTTTTTAAATTTTTATTAACATATTTACTTGATGCCACTATAAATTTTCATTTTTCTTCAGTTTTTATGTATGTATATGACCAGTAGATACATTGGATTTTAGTCATTATAAATGCTGTATAACATTTTAAAAATCAAATACTGTTCCAAAATGTTGCTCAAATATATATTTTAATATCATCTATTTTATACTTATCAGAACTGTCACTAATGTTTAACTCTTGAGTGTGTTGCCTATAAGAAAAACCAAATATGCACCTTGGATTTCAACTGGAAAATTTCTATAAACTGACATTAAAAACAGAAACATTAAGGGATCAATTGCATACACTTACTTTTTGCAGTAGGTAAAAGTCATATTTTGAACATTTGCCATTATAGTTGGCATATCCTTCATGTGGAAAGCAATCTCTGTACCACTCTTCACAATGCGAAAGAATGTCTGCTGCTTTGTCCTTGTACTCATTCTTCTCCTTCCCTTGTTAAGGGACCACATCCGTAATGGTTTTAATTTTCCTTTAAAATCAGTTAGTCTCTTTTCCCACAGGACCATCATATATTTTTGACTTACTTTATCTTCCAGATCAATTGTTCCTCCTTTATTTTAGTTCTCAAGAAAGCACAAAACACTATTATGATCTCTAGGGATTGGCACTGTTTTAAAATATTAGTAGATGTGGTCTTGTTGGAGGACATTTATCATGGGTGTGCTCTGAGAATTCATGATGTCCATTATGAGCTCAGTGTCTCTGTCTTCCTGCACCTGAGGATCCAGATGTAGAAATTCAGCTACTTCTCCAGTACCATGTCTGCCTGCATGCCACTATCCTCCTGGCCTTGATGGTAATAAATTAAACCTTTGAACTGCAATTATGCCCTATTTAAATGCTTTCAAATATGGGTTACCTTAGTCGTGGTGTCTCTTCACAACAATAAAACACCAACTAAAACAACTATTTTCAAAGATATTTTATTTTGAGGATAACTATGCTGAAAGTGAATTCTGTTATGTAGAATAATAGCACTAAGAGAAGGTTGAGGAGAAAGAGCGTAGGATGTATTTAATAATTGAAGAGAGTATAATTTCCCATAAGAGAACCTTATAGGCAAAACAAACTATATAACTTGGGGGAAAGAATGGATTTAATTTCCTAGCAATTAAAATGAGTTTGGTGAGTTAATTGCTAATTAAACCTAAATTTGAATCCGAAGTCCCAATCAGTACAGTGAACGGAATGCTGGTATTCATGACCCTTGTTGAATTACAACAGAATAGCCAAGATATATAAAAAATACCTAATACATGTGGATGAGAGACTAACAAAGAAATATCCTGGGAATTGGTTTCCAGAAGGCTGAGGCAGGAAGTTAGCAGTGTCTACTCCAGATCAACACCAAAGACAAGGTCACAGAGGCTTGCCTCAGATAAAGAAGGGATCCCATGGAATGGTTTATAAAATATAATACAAGAAATGAGGCCCCTTGACAAATTTCAAAAGTGACCTTATATAAGCATGGGTCTATGTTTTGATTAGCACTTGTATTTTATGTTAAGTTGCGTATCCAAGGGAGCAAAAAGCTGCCTTAAACCTCTGTCTTAAAATCGCAAGGCTCCCTTCTTTCCAAGACACTTTAATCTCCCATGCAAGAACACTATTGAGTCTGTCAGAATGAGACAATTTCCTGCTGTCTTCCAGAAGACTGCCATGGCAGATCATTAGTTTCTAACATACATGAAGATTGTTAATGAGCATATATTACATGTCTTCATAGAATTTGAAGTGGTAGCATTGAAGGAGAATGGACATCCCCCCCCCCAAGATAATATAAAGGCACCAATAAGTTACTTGCAAGCAATAGAGTGATGTGTATGTTTTCACGAATATTCATGACCCTTGTTGAATTACAACAGAATAGCCAAGATATATAAAAAATACCTAAAGAAGATTGCTGCTACAAGCCGAAACATTATACAATTGCTCAGCCATCTTTTCACAAGTGACTTACCAAAACCAAGGGATCTGGTACAGGCAAAACCAAAAGGCTAGGCTTTTTAGCGTTATTGTTTTGTGAATGAAGTGGCTGTACTTTGCTCTAGAGTTTTTGCTGTACCTAACTCCCTTTCTGTTACATATTTGGGGATTAATTCCCACAGTACAGAACTGTTTAGTGAAAACAGTTTACCCTGCCCAGGCCTTCTTCCTCTCTCCTAGGTAAGTGAAGAGATCTACCTTTCTGCAATTATCTTTATCAGCAAGTATTTCAGAGATTAGGGTCCAGGCAAAGAGCATCATACCTAAGATATTCACAGATCTCCAAGGACATAGAATTTCTACCTGCCCAAGCTGCTGTTCTGGTTTTATCCCACAACACCCATGATCAGAATGGTTGATAGTAGCATAGACCAGAACTGATAATTTAGAGGCTTAGGTCTCTTCTTCGCTTAGAGCAGTAAGTCTAACTCCAGACCTAGGCCTGTAGATACTACAGTGTCTGATGTATGTGCTATCTGATCAAGAGTCAACAGCTTCCCCTAGGTTGCCCAGTTATCTTGCATCCTCTATGCAGACTGGGAAAAAAGAAGTGGTACACTGATTTAAAACACAATCAGTGCCCTATTCATTGTTTTACTGAAAATACACTCCTTGGCTTTTTACTAACAACCTAAAAAATAAAGTATAGCACACTAACGACCCCTCTAGAATCCCATGATAATTTAATTTTTTTATTAACTAACTTTCTCCATTAAGGAGTTCACTGGGCATGTACTAGTCACTCCCATGGATCAGCCTCTCTCTCTCTCTCTCTCTCTCTCTCTCTCTCTCTCTCTCTCTCTCTCTCTCTCTCTCTGTGTGTGTGTGTGTGTGTGTGTGTGTGAAAACTCTTATCTGATTTTCTAGGGTTCAAAAGAATTTTGGCCCAGGAACCAGCTAGGACTGGGGAATTGCTAGTTTTAAGGGTATATATGACTGGGAACATTGGTAATAGGTAGAACAATGTAAGACAAGGAAGAACAATGTAGAACTGAGAACAATGTAGAACAAGGAGAACAAGTAATGTGGAACAATGAGAAATGATGGATTGAAGAGAGAAAAATAAAGAAACATGGACAGATGATTCCTGTTGTGAATAGATTACCCTCAGATCTTTACCCTCAGATTTCTAGTCACCCTTTAGTCATTCGTGGCATCTTTAATTGAACCCTGAAAGGAGCCTTAAAGGTGAAAATCTTCAAGGCTACTTATAAATAACCATTAAAATATCGATATGAAAAACTCTTAGATTATAAACTTTACTGGAAAATTTGACTTTCTTCTTTTCTAGGAAGCTTTAATCAAATATTTTGTTGTGACTATTCATAAATTTTGTACCAAGGCATTAGTGGGAGAAAATAAGTGAAAAATGTAAGTAAATAATAAAAGATACAATATAGATTCATCTCATTCATGTTTCAAGTTATTTGAGTACTTTTTTTTACATTCAACTTCTTCAAACTTTTTCTATTATATTACATAATTGGCAGTCTGTATTAGAATATCATCTGACAATTGCAGATATTTATAAAATTCTTTGAATTAAAACTTGTAACAAACTTTAGTCTTTTGATTTGTACAAGATTATTTTCTGCTTTACTCCCTTTGGATGTTTGAAATTCTTTTATGTAGACTATGTTTGACTTAAGAAGCAGGGATTTTTTTTCTTACAAAATTTCCAGTATCAGTAGTTACAGCAAATTTAAACACATTTGGTACCTTTGCTCCTGAAAAATGTCCAGAGCTATGCACAATACTTTCTTTCCAGTCATATATATAAGTCCATTTTGTGAGCTTGCAATTGAAAAATTACCTTAATCTGCCTTGCTCTGATTGTTCAGCTGGGTATTTTGTTCCTGGAATTTCTTCTTACACAGAAAATATTTATTAAAAGAATGGTGACAATTCTTGGAATTCAACAAAGGTTGTGGATTTCACAGGGACATTAGTCATAGGCTGTTACGATGTTTCTGACCCTTGTCAGCTGCTAAAGTTCAGGATTGGGGTCTTTCTTCAACACTGTGCAGGGAGACCGAAGGCATGAGCATATCCAAGGAGCTCTACAGAGAAAATGGGTTCCATGGAGACCCTCATCTCACAGGGCTAATCTATTTATTGCAGATGCACATCATCAGGGAGTGGTTATAGAGTTCCAATCTTAGAGAAGTAGGAGGAGACAGACTTTCTGTATCAGACTGTATGTTATTTGCCCTTGTTCAGCCTCAACACAAGGGCATTTGCCTTGTCTTACGCTGTCTTGTTTTGGTGTGCTTGGTTGTCTCTTGGAGGCATGCTTTTTTCTGAAGGAAAGTGGATGAGGAGTGGATCTGGGGAGAAAGGGAGATGAGGGGTAGCTGGGAGAAGTGAAGGGAGGGAAACTGTGGTTGGAATGTATTGTATGAGAGAAGAATCTATTTTCAATAAAAAAGAATAAAATGTAAAGTACAGGTGTGCTTCAAAGTTTATTATTTTGTACAAAATTTTGCATGTACATTGATTAATCATAGTCAAATTTTCTTCTTATTTTTCACTCTTTCACTTATTGTAATATTAATTTGTGTTTTCCTTTGTTCATGCATGAAATTTAATTGAACTTAGAACTTGGTTGTCATATCAAATCTGTAGTTGACTGTTTACCTAATGAGAATTCTAACTATGAATTAAGAAATTACAAGCACAAGACTCTACATAAAAATAGAAGGGTTTGTGCTTACAAAAAGACAATCCAAAGCAACAGGTTTTTATATTATATTTCTTTGCTTTATGTGACTATTATATTCAACTGTAATTTTATTAAAACCATATAAACTTCTTGTATATTGTTGAAGGAATTAACCACTTGGTTTACCTTCCAAACTGAAGAAATTCTAAGTTAACTAAACATAGACTTTCTAGAATAAGCATCTTAGGAGCTGGTTGTGCTGATACACATCTTTGAGGTCAATACTCAGAAGACAGAAGTAGAAAGATCTCTGTGTCTTCCAGAAGAACCTGCATAGTGATTCTAAGCTAGCCAGGGCTTCACAGTCCCTTACTTGTCAGAAACAAAAGCAAAAAAAAAAACAAAAAAACAAAACAAAAACAAAAAACCAAAACAACAATAAAATAACCCCAAAAAACAGCAGCAACAAAAAAACCAATGAGCACCCTATACAGTCATTTTTTACACATAATAAGTAGTAAATTTTAAATATTCATTATCAAGAATATGGATATTTTTGCTTCAGCTTAGTGTTTGGCTTTATAATAAAATTAATAACTACATCTTTTATTTTTCACTTCCAGAGTTATAAGAAGCAACAAGGTATGTTTAGAATGGTATTTTATAGATTTATCTCAATGTAAAAATGCACACATATCAAAATCAGGAGAAGTTTTGTATACTTGAAGACCAACTACCTGACAAGGTTTTTTTTTCTATTAATATTTATTCTGCCTACTTACTTTACTACAACATCTGTTCTTAACTTTAAGCAGTGTGTGTGTATTAGAAATGTCTATTGAAAGTGTAGGGCAGGGACAGAAATTAAGAATTGATTTGGATGGATTCCTTATATAACCCAAGCACAACAACCATGACAAAATCTTTTCTTGGTTTGTATGTATATGTATATATATGGAAAATTGTAGATAATGAACACAATATAATTATGTTTAGTATTGGTTATTTAAGGCAATATTGACTGTATATGCTGCATCTGTAAGGGACTATTTTTGACATGGTTGGTATTTCAGTGTAGTGTTTATACAATTGTATTTATAACTATGTGTCATAACTGTGGATAGTATTAACAATTTAAAATAGTATATTAGCATTTAACTTAGATGAGTGATATCTTAATTTCAAAATAAACTCAATTGACTTACAAAAATAATTTTTCTCATTGTCTAGGGAAACAAGGAGGACAATGAAGGAGCAGGCATGTGAGAAAGGAGGCAATGATGGGGTACAGTGAATATACGCTCCATGTATAATAAATATGAGTAATAAATATGATCCATGTATAATAAATGTGAATATATAATTGTCCTTGGATCACACAGAACTGAGTAGAGTGAATACATACAGTGCAGATCTTAAAACAATGTTTCTCAATAACATTTAAAAATTATTTTTACCTTCGAATTCAGAAAATTCTTTAGTTTCTGTTTTCTGAAGTGTTTTTAAAGGTCAAATATATTTGTGCTAAATGTATTATTATTTTCACTCATACAGTGATGATGTTCTTTGGTTAGAGAAATCAGTTCATATGTATTGTTTTCATTTCAGCCTCCCTCATTAGATCTTAACTGAAACACTTGGAGTTGCCCCTGGCTAGAGCGCAAAATAGAGACAAGGTCTCTGCCTATTTCTTCTTTGATTGTACAACTAGAAAAAAGATCTTGTGCAAATCTTGTTTTGTGCTTGTAAGGAAAAAAAAAGTCAGGAACTTTTGTTGCCCAGGGGTTAGTGGAGCAGCATCAAGTACATAGACTAACAGAGAAATGATCCTGGCTTCTTATTTATAGATTTTACCACCTGTAAGTGAAAGAAGAGGGGATGCACACCTTCTGTTTTCTCTACCACCTTTCAGACTGTTTCTCATTTTTTAACAGATTGAAAGGACCACTTGGCCAATACTTGGCTTAGTCCTGTCCTGTATAGAAGTCACCAAGATTATGGTTCTGAAGAATTCAAGGACTCGTACAAAGTTCAGAATGTTGATATAAATGCTTTCTGCTAATACTCTGTTCCATGCTTACCAAAATACTGATGTGTTGCTTTCTCTCTTTTTCATTGCTTTGCATACCATTTTGGTAACTGTATATGTTTGCTCCTTCTGCCTACAGAAAAGCATCTTTGATTTGGTAAAAAACACTGTTATTTACTTCTGCAACAATAGCCCTCCCTGTTACACACATACTTTGTCTACTTATCTCTCATATGCAATCCCTCAAAAAGTCCCAAGGAGCAAACCGTCAAATATTATTTACCTTCTCATTGTCTCTCATTGTATTGTTTCAAAGGTCCCTGAAAGGGCCTCCCTGCTTCCCAAGTTCAGTTATTGATAATCTTTACTCGA
Organism: Chionomys nivalis; assembly: GCF_950005125.1. Classification (NCBI taxonomy): domain Eukaryota; kingdom Metazoa; phylum Chordata; class Mammalia; order Rodentia; family Cricetidae; genus Chionomys; species Chionomys nivalis. The sequence goes on along the minus strand of NC_080087.1, from coordinate 102,104,600 downwards.
CACAGTGGCCAACATAATTCTCTTAAAAGTCAACAATCTACACTATTGCACTACAGAACTCCCAATTCATCTCTCATCTTATAATAACAATAATAAAATTCAAAGTTTGTGCAGAATCTTCCTTATTCAGGCTGCTGCTATACTTAGTTTACCTAACCTTAAATTTTTACTAACTTCCACACTTTTGTCACGTGGTGTGCTTGCACATTCTCTGCCTTTTGTCTGAAAATATTTTCAAGTAGATATCTTTATCATTGGCCCCTTTGCTATTTTAAAGCTTTTATCCAAATGTTTGGCAGTACTGTGTATGTGGTAGGGAATCATCTGTTTAGTAGCTGAGGGCCGGTGTTCTCTTCCCTTCTAAAGGAAAGAGTAGCTACATTTAGTAGAAGTGCATTTATTAGTCTCTGGTATCTATTCCTCTCTCCAAGATAATTGATTATGGAATGTAGTAGATAAGGGTCAAATTGATTCCACTTTTAAAAAGTGCTTTCTTACTGACTAAAAGATCCATGTCCTAAGTATAAGTCCTGGTCTTTTCTCTAATGCTAGCGAATTTTTTGATTCCCATCTCTTGACGTTCACTGTCCCTTCTCCTCTACTCCCAGCTACACTCCTGCACTTCCAAACCAGCACCAAATTACATTTCTACATTCTTATATACATTGACTGCTCCCAGATAAATGGCTAAACTTTAAGAAGACAGAGAAGCAAGAGCTAGGACAGAAATGCTTTAAAAATATTTCATCTCAGCCAGGAGGTAAATCAGCACTTGGAAGGCTGGTGGTGTACAACCTGTGTGTGGGATAAGCTTGAGATACAGTGCAAGGTCTCAAAATATAAAAAAATAAGTTAATAATGATATTCAAAGTAGGGCAAAGACGATTTTATTGGTTGTGTCATGAACTTGTAACAGACTATAAGGGTTACTTATGTAGAAGAATGTCACAGACTTGGTGCCAAATTCTCCTGTTGTCTAAATACATAGGATTTTAAATCCAGCATGAGTTCTTGTGGATGCATTTCTAGAAAAACTGAAATGTAAAGTAATCACTTTTATTTGTTAAGCATTATGTCATGTATCTGTAACTTTAGTGCGGTGGGGACAGAAAAAGATAGAATCTGAGCTTCTTAGCCTTTCAGTCTAGCTAAAGTGATGAGTTCACTGAAAGATTCTGTATCATTATGTTGACAATGAGGGACCTTGGGAAAATCAGCCCTATTGGATGCCTCTATCAAAGCCCTCCACTTAGGACTCAGGGTTCCTGTTCAGGAGGAAGCAAGAGTGTAAGAGTCACAAGTGATAGAGAATACCAAGAAAATAAGGTTCTCTAAGTGAACATGAGAAAAGCTCATATGAATCACAGGGACTGAGGCCACATGCACACAGGTTTGCTGTATATATATGACGCCTTACAGTTTAGTGTTCTTTTGGATTCCTGAGGATGAACAATCAGGTCCCCGATTCTTGTGCCTGCTTATGTGCTCCATTCCTTACATTTGTTTTGTCCAATTCTAATTTGTTATTTTTTGTTTTATCTCATCATATTCTATTACATAAAATATTATATGTAATGTATTAAATATAATATATATTATATCATTATCCCTTTGAATCCTGTTTTCTAATAAGAGACAGAGAAGAGGAGGATTGGAGAGAACTGGAAGCGGTAGGAGCACAGGGAGGGGAAACCATAATCCAAAAATATTATGTGGGAAAAAAATCATTTCAATAAAGGGGTAAAGATACTATCTCAAAAAATGAGATTGAGAACAATAATAGAAGCTAGTGCACATTGACTACTGAATTCTGCATACACATGTTAATATACTAACATGCACACACACATTAAAACACACACATCCACACACATGGGCAAAACAAACACAGAGAAGAGAGAAAGAGAGAGAGAAATATGAGATACTCTCTTCTGATTTGCCCTTTTGAATGGTTTAAGATTTTGTAAGAGATAAACAAAATTCTTTTTTAACTGGAAACTAGGCAAAAATGAGATGTGATCCTATAATTCAACTAAGGAGACAGCAATTATAATAGCCTTTTGACTAAAGAAAATAGCTATTAAACAACTACTATATATCAGATATTTTTCCATATGTTGGCTACAAATTGGTGATTGTGGGCTAGTACATGACACTGCACTGTCATTATTCTCACTATGCGTTCTCTACTTGGGAAGTATTCTAGCATCTTCCACAGCAACAATCTTTGGGAAGGATTTTGCATGGTTACTATTTGTGGTGATTTGAATGAGAATGACCTCCATTGGCTCTTATAATTGGTTGCTTATTCACCAGTTAGTGGAACTATTTGGGATGGAGGTGTGGCCTTGTCGGAGGAGGTGTGGTAGTATGGGAGGTTTTTGAGGTATCAAAAGTCCATGCCATACAGTGTCCCCTCTCTCTCTGCCTGTTGTCTTTGGAACAGGATGTAGAGTTCTCAGCATCTGCTCTACTACCATGCCTCTCTGCTTCCTGCTGTGATGATTACAGACTAACATTGACAATCTGTAAGGAACACTTTCTTTACCTTGGTTGTAGCAGCTCTTCACAGCTATAGAAAAGTAACTCACTCTATTTTTACCCGTAAATTGAACATTGTTTTTGTACTTTATTATTATTTTCACATTTATCATAAAAAATAATTGACTGCATCCTGTTTTAAACTCTATTTAACTTTATCTTATGTGCATTGGTGTAAGGGTGTCGGATTTTCTGGAACTGGAGTTACAGACAGTTGTGAGCTGCCATGTAGGTGCTGGGAATTGATTCCCAGTCCTCTGGAAGAGCAGCCAGGTCTCTTAATTGTGGAGTCATCTGTTCAGCCTGATAGTGAGTTTTTTATGAATGTTGCTTTTTATTCCCATGAAAAAATATCTATAATTATTTAAAAGATATATTTAGGCATATATATTATTAAAAATAGATGACCAATCTATTAAAGTATATTTAAGTAGAAATGCATATATCTTTAAAGATTTGTTTAATATTAAATGTTATGATGGATCATCACACTTTCCATGCAAATATAAAATTATGTATTTATGATTAAAGCTACTTAATAAAGTATGTAATAATACCTTAAATATTAATATTTTAATTTTTTACTAAATAATCATTACCACATAAAAATCTTGCAAATTATTCTACATAGAGATATTAGAAAGTCTATAATTCCATCAATAAAGTATAATAAGAGTAGTGTTTCTTTACTCATAATGCTTTGGTACATTATATTGCTTATTTGGTTGTGCTAAAATTAGCATTTAATCATATTGAATATTAGTAAATATAATTTGTTTTATTAAGTCCTTTATTATTTAAACAATGAGAAGCTAATTTCTTTCATTTGAGTGCACTCCTAGGTTATCATGTGATTTCCTAGAATAAGTACTTTCAAATCCCTATAATGTAAGCATAGACTACAAAGGTGCTTGGCTTCACTGAATAGAAAACTTATAGCAGACGTGTCATCATGACCAACCTACAATTTAAAAAGAATATATATTTTTTCAAGAGATTGAAAATTGGGTATATTGATCTATTGAAAATAATTCTAACCTCAATGTTTTGTTGTTTATAACAAGTGCAACAGTCAAAATCTTGTGGAAACATTTCAATAATTTTATCCAATTTGGTAGACATCGTTAGAGTCTGTAGTTTCTTATTAAAGACTTAAGCTAATAGCATATATGTATTTCTGAGTTGTTAAAATAAAGAATCAGTTCACAATCCCAGAGAACATAGACAACAATGAAGACCCTAAAAGAGACATACATGGATCTAATCTACATAGGAAAAAGAAAAAAACAAGATCTCCTGAATAAAAGAATCACAGATATAAAGTTTTATATATGAAAAACAATTAGTAAACTCTACTTTAAAACATCAGGTGCAAATTCATTTATCAACAGTTTTTTTTTTATATCAGGAAGTTGAGGGAAGTAATGGGTACAAGGAATTATTCATCGCCTTAGTCACCAATCCATCCTAGCAAGAAATGTATGTCAGCCAGCAATAGCCAGGCTGCCACTGTTTTGTTCCCTGACCTCAATGAGTCCCTCACTCTGATGGGGGAGAGTTTTCTGTTTTGTGTTAATTTCATTGGTTAAATAAAGAGACTTCTTTAGCCCTGATAGGACAGAAAATTAGGTAGGTGGAGTAGACAGACAGAATGCTGGGAGAGAGAAGCCGAGTTAGGCGGTCGCCATGATTCTCCCACTCCAGACAGACGCAGGTTAAGATCTTTCCTGGTAAGCCAGCTCATGGTGCTACACAGAATATTAGAAATGGGTTAGATCAATATGTAAGAGCTAGCCAATAAGAGGCTGGAACTAATGGGCCAGGCAGTGTTCAAAAGAATACAGTTTCCGTGTAATTATTTCGGGTGTAAAGCTAGCTGGGTGGCGGAACGCAGCCCACCGCTCCTATTACATCACTCAACTATTAAAAGTGTGCTTTTTCTAAACTTTAAACTATTCCCCAAGATTTTCTACTTCCAAGTCATTAACAAAAACATTTTAGCCTAAACTGAAGTCATTATCACAAGCTTTGATTTAGCTATGATGCACATCCAAATCCTTTTACTCATCTCCCAACACTAAGATGAAAAGAGCTTGAGCTAGCCTAGCTTCTGGGACTGAATTATTTTCCTTAATCATTAACCTAAGGCACTGCCTGTAAGTATTCTCAAGAGAAATGCATGAGTCCTAGCTGAGTGACACTTCCTTGTTCTTATTTTCTATCCTCTGCAGTCCTTGCTTTATCAGGGGTGGACACAGCACCATAACCTGTTTTCTGATTTCCCCACTAAATTAACCTCGATCATAATCCCTTAATATAATTATTAAAAACCCTCAACCTCAAAATTCTATTTAAGCTAAAACTATTATTGTATAAAATCATTGCTTCAGTTGAACAGGACAGCTTAAGGGGAAAATTCTCTTCTTAATAATCCACAGGTAAAAATGTCCAGTAGAATGGAATATTTCCATGAGATAATCACACTACATTGAAGACAGTGGGGATTTCCCCTACAACCATTCACACCATATCAGATGCCAGGGAAAAATGGCAGTGGTAACATGTAAAGACACAGCAGTAGCAAGAGAAATTCTGGAGTAAAAGCCCTCAAAATCTTGCCTATCCAAGATTCACCCATCAGTGCTTTGCTTCCTGGTGGGTTGAGCTTCTGAAGTCAATTGCCACCTCCTGCTGCTCCCCTGACATCTCCTTTCATTGAAATTCTTCTTTTCTACACTTCAAAATAAGCCTTTGATATTTTCTGTTTTAAAGCTGCTCTGGAAATTTTAATTATCCCTTTAAAAATTGTTAATATACATTTTTATTATTGACTTTAAACTTATTTATTTTTTTATCTATTTCTCACCATAGTTACAATGGTTATGTTTGGCTTCTAGAAATACACTGAAAACTAAAAGTATCATGAAAGATAAAATATCTGTGAAATATGTCAGTGTCATGGGGTTTATTAGTGGAAATTTGATGGTTTTATTTCTGCATTAGTGCATAGAGATTCAAGTTCAAGACTTTCAGAGCAATGAATATTCATCTGTATCCAAACCTGTAGAGCCTCTGTGAAAATAACTCACAAAACTACTCTCAGCAGTTTAGACCAGGTGAATCCACACATCCTGGCACTTGTAGGGCTCCTGAACGAAGCACACACAGAACTTACTTACCCCAAGTGGCCATCACCTGGCAAGCATACTTTCTCATTCGTGACGTGGGTTCAGTTCACTTTATGTCTGGAACACAGGCATCAGGTCACCCATGGCATCAGACAGAAACCACAGCACACCAAGAAACTAAAATGAATTGTGATACCCGAGCGCTCATGTTTGCCTTTGGAAAGCTGTTCGTTTGTCAGGGTGCCTCTTTAATGTGCTCCAGTTATGCTGGCTGATATTCATCAAGGGACTTGCATTTCAAGTTTTGGAAAACAAATGAATAAATTGTATTTCATTCACTGTTTTTTTTTTTTTTAACGAGGTGCTTTGCTCTATAAATCTTCATTGAGAATTAACTTCTGTGATATCTACGTCCTTCCTGTACTTTTCATCTTTTTTCTCTAGCTCTTTGTCATGCAAGGCACTTCTTTGTTAAACATTCTTTATAGTATTACTAGATTTAACGATAATAATTTATGAAGGCGTAGACATAAAAGTCCATGCCCAAATTTTCCCTTGGCATACTTAAGTTTTAATTTCAGAAATACAATTATGTCAGGGAATTATTTTGTATTTTCTTTTATATGGTAATGGGGTGATTATAATTCATAGTTCCAATATCATGTCAGAATGTGAAAAGCTCAGAAATCTTAAGAGTACTCGTTTCAAATCCCTTTTCTTTTTGTATCAATCTGTATTACACAATATTCGCTAAAAATTTACAAATATTTCACAAAGGATTTTTTTTCTTCTATGATGAACATTTCTTTGATATTATATCTTTCAATATCCTTTTGTTTCTTGGTTGTTTTCATTACTGCCCATGTAATATCAGTGATATCAGTGAATATTTCAGAAAGGGATTGTGGTGATTTCCTACCATATTCTATTTGTAGTTAGTAAATATTTTCATGTAACTTAGTGAAAATCTTTCAATCATCTATTGAACTCAATACATAAAATATACAACATGTTAACTCACTATGTGGCATCTTATCTTTATATAGCCACCCAATTCTCCGTTATTGCATTAGCCAAAGTTATGCCCATATCCAGTAGGATATGTACTTCCCAGGTCTTACATGCTTATTACTTTTGTCTTGTAATACTGTGTCTCAGTGAACTATAATCATCACTTTAAGCAATAAGTAATTCTGACTGCAGCTAACATGCTGCAAAGATAAGTATGAAATAATTTTCTTTTCCTTTAGAATTCTTATTCTTGTTAATAGTTTTTTTTATTAATTGAGAGTTTCTTATAGGAGCACTATATATCTATGATTTCTGTCCCTCTGCTCCACAAATTCTACCATTTCTTTCTCAAATAATAAACACACACACACACACACACACACACACACACACACATCTTTACATGTATACACTTCCTACTGAGTATATACTTCTTACTGTGACCATTTAGCTCTATTTTTAAATGATGGTGTTCAGGATTGACCAATTAAGATTGGACAGCCTGTGCGGGAGAGGTTGGGAGGGTGGGATGTCCCTAGGGAAGACTGATTCCCTCTCTCAGCAATCAATGGCTTCCCATAGCTCTTCATCTAAGTGTGGGATGATGTGGAATTTTTCCTGACCTTATTGGCATGTTCACCGGAATTGTCATTATTTTGGTTTTGTTCAGGGAACTGTATTGCTCCCTGTCTTGTCTATGAACATAATTTATTCATACACGTTCTAGGCCTCTAGATTTTACTCTTTAACCATCCTTGCAATCTATATGCATAAAATAGAGCAGAAAAAGAAGTGGCAAAGGATCCAGTACATTTAGTCAATCAGACTGAAAGAGGAATAGAGAAAGGAGTTCTAGGATTTCCAGAATGATATCCTTATTTAAGAACTTAAAGGTAGTAATAATGTGTAATAGAGTCAATGTGTGTTAAATTATGTGTAGTTTCAAGTTGTCAGGGAGGAGGTAGAAGATAAGGAGCTTGATCCTTAGGGAAGGAGAGTAAAGCTGGGAAGAAAGACACGGAAGTGAGAAAGCACATAGAGCTCATGAGAAATTATGAATAGAATAATCTGGGTTGTTGTGATTTTTAAAAATGTAACAGATGGTAAAACCAAAAGAAATGCTTTAATTCCAAATAAGAGAGTATTACATATTATGCCAAGTAACCTGTTAAGCTGACTGAATGCATCCATCTTACAAAAATATTATATGTGCTCAACTGTGTTCATAGCAGCATTGTTTGTTATAGCCAGAAACTAGAAACAACCTAAATGCTGCTCAACTGAAGAATGGATAAGGAAAATGTGGTATATTTATACAATGGAGCACTACACAGCAGAAAAAATATCAACAACTTAAATTTTTCAGACAAATGGATGGAGCTAGAAAACATCATTTCGAGTGTGGTAATCTAGACCCAGAAAAACAATTCTCACATGGGAAGTAGAAAATGACAAGATCTCCTGAGTAAATTGCCAGCATGGGGACCCTGGGGTAGGGTTGAAGGGGTGGGGAGAGGCAGGAAAGGGTGCAGAGAAAAATGTAGAGTTCAATAAAAATCAATAAAAGTTTTCAAAAAATATTATTTTTGTAAAAGAGCACCATGTGCAAGTATATCCCATCTGAAATGGGAGGGAAAGACAAGAAAGGGATGTGGGAATGATGCTTCAAATGAAGACCTCTTACTGCCCTTCCAGAGGATGCAGGTTTGGTTCTCAGTATCCACATCTGCTCACAACTGTCTGCAACTCTGGTTTACAGAGGATTTGATGCTCTCTTCTGACCTCACCAGGCACCAGATGCACATACATGACACCATATATAAATACAGGCAAACACTCAGACACATAAAACAAAATCAAATCAATCTTCAAACAGGAGTAAGCATGAGCCTCTTTTCTTTCCTTCTCTTTGTTTGTTTTGTCATATTCCAGAGTGTTGTGTTTTGCTTTATTTATTTTATTATATCCCTAAGATGTCTGTTTGTCTTCTAATGAGAGGCAGAAAGGGGATGGATATGGATGAGAGAGGAGGCAGAGATGCAGTGTCAGCAGTAGAAGGACAGGCAACTGTAATCAGGATATGTTATGTGAGAAAAAAATATGCTTTTAATAAAAGGGAAAATACATTTAGAACTGCTAGGTTTGGTGCACAAGTAACATTTTATTGTGTCTAATTAGTGCCTGTAGCCACGAGATGAAAATTCAGAATGCAAAACAACGGCACAAAGGCAGGTTTATCTCTGACCTTTTTCAGGTTTTCATGAAAATTGTGTGCAAATATCAGTTAACAATTACCTGATGATTTTATTGAAGGCAGTATTTTTTTCTGCCTGAAAGAAATGTTAGAAAATGGTTTCTTAATTAGTTCATCTCTCAACCCTCACTAGAGAAGTTCCTTTCTTGCAGTAGATGATTAACTCAGAAACCCACAACCGACCAATATATAGAGAATAAGAGACTGTGAAGAGCTCAGTACTAATTGGGACATCTATATTCCCCCTCCCCCAGGCTCAGAGGTTATTTAGGAAGAGGTTGTGACAGGCTGTAAGAGCTAGAGGCAGTAGGTGACTAGAGAGAACTGTTACACCCATGCAAGCATTGGTAGTACTAAGTGTATTTTTTGCTTGTTTAAAAGATACATAAAATTGAGAAGGGTAGGGGAGGTACTAGAGGGTAGGATATGGCAGTGGAGCTTTGATCAAAACAAATCTATATTCTGATTCATGGCCATTATTGAAAATGTCAAGACTTTGGAGGATTTCCATTCAGAACACGATATTCCTGTGCGACAGGAACAAGTTCGGTTTTCCAGTTGTCTTGTTCTCTTACCATATAGAGTTTATAATCTTTAGTATTATCACATTGTTTTCTTTTGCCCAAAATTTTTCTTTTTCTCTTCTGTTTTTTTTTTTTGCAATAGTTTTTATTTTTGTAAGTTTTTTGGTGATTTTTGCAGCTGGGGCTTGAACCTGGAGTTTTATGCACAGGAAGCATGGACAGGGCCATTAAGCCACATCACCAGCTTCTCTTCTAATAATTATTGCATCTCATTTTTTCATGAGACAACAATTATTTTACAATTTCATATCAATTATTGATACATATCCTATAATTGTATAATCCTATAATTTAGTGTTAAAGTAGGCATATATAATTTATATTGATTGAAAGTTTTTGTGAAATTCTAATAGTCAAAAATGTGAGATGGCAAATTTCATTTGCATTTAGAAATTTTAAAGTCTAAAATCCTAATGGAAATTTTATTATTTGACATTTCTAATGACACTAGGTATATTCTAGGGCTATACATTTTTAAAAAAGGCAATTTTCTTGAAAGATTAAATAAAATTAAACCTATTTCTATATCCTTTTGTTTACTAGGAATTTCCTTACTAGACGTTCATCATACTAAGATTAATAACTCCATTTCTCATTGTCTCCTAGAAAGATACAGCTCATACCAGACCATTAGAGCAAAGGATTAAAACAGAGGCAAATCCTTCCTGACTCTCACTATGGGAGAACTTCTGTTTTATTGCCTCGAAAGCAAGCAGCATTTTAACTGGTTGGATAGAGGGACTGCCAAAAGAATGCTTTGTAGCTGGGGAGATTGCAGTGCTCCCAGCACTCCCGAGGTTAAGAAGACCTGGCAAGACACAATATTGAGAAGAGGTTAGATATTTACCTACGTGTACCCACCACTTAGCATGCCAATTTTAAATGGAAAGAATAATGTCTTTTCTTCCCACTTGGCATTCTGAAGATCAAAGTGAGGAGTACGTTTAAGTGTTAACATATACATTTTAAGTGTATGGTTGTACATTTGTATGTTTTTATAATAAATAAATACTTGTTTGTTTGTGTGTGTGTGTTGAGAGAGAGAGAGAGAGAGAGAGAGAGAGAGAGAGAGAGAGAGAGAGAGAGAGGATTCCCTTCTGTAGAAATTAATGAATAGAAATTAATGAATGAGTAATAAATGAAAAGGAAGCTAATTCAACACTTAATATTGCTGGTTGCTTGTTTATTTAATGTTATCTGTGTTCCTACCTTTATTTATGTATTTCTTGTATAAAATGTGTAGAGGAATTTGAGAGGAAAAGAATTTTTTTTTCTTTCTGGGAATGGGTATTTTCTATATCCATCCATTTGCCTGCAGATTTCAAGATCATAAACAATGATAACACTTATGCTGGAGAGGCTGTGGGGTAAAGGGAACACTTCTGCATTGCTGGTGGGAGTGCTAGCTGGTACAGCCCCTTGGGATATCAGTATGGCGACTTCTCAGAAAATTAGGAAATAACCTTCCACAAGATCCAGCAATACCACATTTGGGTATATACCCAAATTATGCTCAATCGTACCACAAGGACATGTGCTCAACTATGTTCATAGTAGCAATGTTTGTCATAGCCAGAACCTGGAAACAACCTAAATGCCCCTCGAAGGGTGAATGGATAAGGAAAATGTGGTACATTTACACAGTGAAGTACTACACAGCAGAAAAAAAAATGACATCTTAAAATTATAAACTTTATAGCAAAACCATATTCTATATGATATGCTGTTGAAAATTTGTTCTTTAATTTAATATTTCCTTGTTGATTCATTTCTATTCATCAAATACTGGGGTCAGTGTTTCCTTATTATGCTGTCAGTATACTTGGTACTCATATGTCTATGCTGTGGGCTCTCACAAATGCCATTGATTTGTGTATCTATATTAGAGGTTTCCAACTTAAAGAGTAACATTTAATATTCAATAATAGTAAAAGACAAAAAGGCAAGAACTATGAGCAGGCACTATCTGGAGCATTTTACTCAGAGGCTTCAAACTATTATCAGGGCTTTTGTTCCACTGAACCCTTGACAGTTGGATATTCACCAGCTCAGAGATAAAGGTTAGGGCACTGTACTTTCTTGCAATACAGTCATCATTCACTATGAATGAAGAGTTGGATTCAGGACCGCTTAGGAGGCTAGAATTTGGGGATGCTCATTCACCTTATAGAAAATGACAGAATGTTTGCCTATGACAAATATCCACTCATCTTTTAAATCAATAGGTTAGCTATTATTATCTAATATAATGCAAATGTTATATGGCTAATAACATGATAATGATTAAAGGATGATAGAGAGATTATGAAACTATTTGAAACAGGTATATGCTTTGTATTTGTTTTCCAAATATTTTGGATCTGTGATTGATTGGACCTGTGGTTTTGGAGTCCACAGGATATGCATAAATGATTGATTGTGCATTTTTAACCCACTGAGTCAGCTATGCAGTCACATTGTCCCTCAGTAGAGCAGTAGTGTGGAAGTGAAACACAGTCTCAGCGAGCAGAAGTCTTCACTGTAGTTCTTTCTCATGACCTCCCAAAAGTGTAACACATTTTACTCTTTTTATTCAAGTGCATTGTAGGGAGTATTACTACTGTATCAAGATATATTTGTGTAAAATATGAAGCACCCTACTTATGAAAAGTATAATAGCTCTAAGCCTTGATGTTTTTGACATTAATCACAGTACTAATAGCTTGACAACCTAAGCTAGTATCTTGACTATCAAATCTGGAACACTTTACTGGGTTAGGATCAGCAATGCTAATAAATCTTTTCTCTCTTTATAACCTATGCACTTTTCATGACTGGAGAGAGATGGTTTCAACTAAATTGAAATCTCTACAGATAAATAGTTGGAATTTAGGAGATAAACAAATCATAACAATTATTTCCTGTAAGACAGAATCACAGAGGTGCATGATGTGAGGTTCATGTATGTTCATTTTTTTCATAGGTCTGGGAGTAAATATAATGATTTCTGTTATTGACCTTCATAATGCATGAACCAGCTACCTGTGTGTATATGTGCTTCAGCAATCTACTGGATATCCTAGAAGGTGAGTACTTCATCTCTGGTGAAGGCTATTGAATATACTGTTGGGTATATTTCAATATTTTGTAAAAACATACACAAAACATAATCTATGCTTTAGAAAATTAAAAGAATTTATTTTACTAAAAATAGATGTAACAAAGTATGGTCACACCAAGAAATCAGTTAGAGTTTGAAACCAAAATTCATCAGTAATTGAAAATAATGTATTTTTTCTTTTAATGTGATTCTCAGTCTTTGGTTCTGCTATTATTTTTCTGTAGCCTGGTTTTATTTTTCTTATTTCTTTGACTTTTTGAGACTTTAATTATATCATCATTTCCTTCCTCTCCCTTCCTATAAGCCCTCTCATACAGTTTTCCTTGTTCCTTTCAAATTCAAGTATGTGTATATACATATATAGTCTTCCCCAGAGAAGAACATACTAATTGGTAATTCACTGCCAGATGTTATTTCTAAAAACATGTCCACAGTAATATTTTGCAGCCTGTTATTTTTTTTTTAAGTTGGCAACTACATTCAAATTCTGTGAGCAAATTGTGCTACAGTGACCGTGTTTGCATTCACATTCTGAGGAGGAGACACATTTCAAAAATAATCTCTCAGATTTTTGTTGCATAAACCTACTTGCAAATCCTGGAAAATGGTTTCTAATGTACTGGGTCAGGTTACCAATTTTTGTGCTGTTCTCTATGGACCTTGGAATGGAGCTCTTTTTCTATTCCTGTCACCACTATGACACATGGAATGAAAGACATAGACTTGCTAGAAATATATACATGTAATATATATTATATGTGCATGTACATACATGCATGCAATAACAATTAATGAAAAAAGAGGTTATGAATTTATAAAGATCAATGAAGGGCATATGGGAAAGCTTAGAGGGAATAAAGAGAAGAAAAACTGTGTAATTATATTATAATCTCAAAAATTAAACAAGTTATTTTGTAACTAAAATAAAATAATACTCTGGGCTCAAGCAAAAGTGGGTTTCCTATTGTACTGTGTAAGTAGAAAACCCTGTAACTAGTGTTCCATCAGGATCCCCTCACCTATTATTTCTTATGCTGTCTTCCTTTATCATGAAGTTTTTATTCAGAAAAGGTGACCTATTTGGTTTCTAGCTGAACAAGCATGTAATTAAGAAATACCCTTGGGTAATTTTATTTACCTACCTTATCATGAAATTAAAAAAAATTGTCTCCTAGAGGAGAATTAAATAAAATGTTGGTACACAGCATATGCTAGTTTCATTTTGCCTACAAGGGAAAAAACCTTGTTCTTAAAATAAATTAATTGGAGAACTTTGGGAAATAATTAATTAACTACCTAAACACTATGAATATTGTAATATAAGACACATTTTAAAAATTGAGTGCATTTCAAAACAAAGGCACACTTAAGAGTCTCCTTTCCCAGTTTCCTTGTAAAGAGCATTGTGTTGTTGCTTGAATCAACAGCACATTTATACATGAGAAATTGATTAAATCTTTGATGATTTTAAAGATCCTTTCTTTTTAAACCTCTAACATGTATATCATCTAGGCTATTATTAAAGTAGAAAATAATCAAGAAAGTGAAACATATAAACCCCAGGTGAAAGTTCCGGGTGATGCTCTATAAATACCATGTGGAAACTGTATTTATTCTTCTCTTTCTTGTACTTTTTCACCTTTTCCATGAATTTGAAGGGGCATCTGAAGTTTAGGAAAAGTATAGGAGACAAAACAACCTTTTAAGATCTTACTATAAATATTTAGTTGGATGTAAGAGATGAAGTGAACATAAAATTAAAAGTCACCTTAAATTATTTAGTGAACTTTTGATCAATAAGCATTAACAACTTTTATTCATTGATCGTATCAGGCACATAAACACTGGGATGTGTATACTAATTAAATTAATTTTATCTTGTAAACATATTTGCAATATCAAGGAAACAGAAAACAAAATATAAAAAAATTCATATACACTCAAACAAACAAAGGACACCTACTTGGAAACATTTGGAATGTAAAATAATTGTAAATAAGATTAAAACTGAGAATCACCCTGTTTTACTATTCACCTTATCCAACAGGTAAGTATTAATTAATTCTAAGGAAAGTCTTTGTTTATTTATATAAGTTGATATATAAATTAATTGTTTAAATGGGAAAATAATAATCTACTTCAGTGAGGAAGGGGAGACAGATAACTTCTAATTTCAAGCTATTAAGCCACTCTTGATCATTGTTTACAAACCAGGGTGTCTCCACTAATTTGGTTTTATTAGGACGTTACTGCAGCTACAAAGATAAAATAAACAAATCCAAACAATGCATTAGCTTATCCCTTATTCATTGCTCAGCACTTAGGGCTTGGGAGTCAAGCCATCAATCCAGCCTGGTAATCAAAGAAACAGAACGTACACAGCGTATATGAATCACGGTGAAGTAAAATGCACATACTGGATAAAAATGTAAACGGAAGCCAACTAAAATGCTTTATCAATCTCTCAGGCCCAAGTGCAGGACAATGTGCTAGTTAAAAAGATGGACAGAGGTTGGGAAGCCCGCTCTATGCAGGGATCATAACTAGCTTCTGCCAGTTGGTCCTCAATTACAAGAAAGGACAAAAAGTTAGGTAAACAGTTGGCTGTTGAATAAGCGATACGTTTTTCTAGCTTACTTAGATTGAAAGTTTGGCTTGTGCGGAAGACTGCTAAAGAATTGGGGTTACCTCACAGTTACGTATAATATGAGGGTGATTCGTTGGTATATTAAGGCATCACTCTCACAGACTGAGTGGGTGAATCTCTGTTTTGTAAACTAGCCGTGTTCATTGGCAGAAGAATGAGATCTCTTACTACTAGCAGCGCTGTAAGGTAGAAAAGAGATGGGGTGCTGACAGATAGGAGGGAGTAACTTCAGGCATCTTCAGAGAAACTTTAAAAATCCACGGATAGCTCAACCCATGGAGACTGCAGTCTAATAACACTCCTTAGTAAATTCCACCACACTCAATCCTCAGGCTGTCTGCTCGCTCTGGAAGACCTAAGGCAATGCATTTCTTTGGTAAGTGTTCAGTTTTTTCCCTATCAGAAGATACCAAGGCCTTACTGATATCTTTAAAATAATTTTATTTTAATTTTTGTATTATCTGCTAAATTAATAGCTTTCAACTTAATTACTTATATGCTAAACTTCATTTATTTTTTAACTGGGAAGCACGGCACACACTACTTTTTAAAAAATGTCTAATGAAAAATATTGATAGGGTGGATTATTTTATAATATTTTCTTAGTCTCTTTTCTATTGTAGTGATGAAGTCCATGACTCAAAGCAACTTGGGAAGGAAGGGATTTAACTTAATCTTCTATCTGTCATGTAAGGATGTTAGAGCAGGAACTCAAGGAAGACACCTGGAGGCAAGAACTGAAATAGAAGCCCTGGAGTAACCTTTAGCGACTAGTTCCTCTTGACTTAGTCAGTTTTGCTTTCTCGTACAACTGAGTAACACAAGCCAGGAGGTGGCATCTTGCCCAGGGAGTTTCTTCAGTCATATTTCAAATGAAGAGGGTTTTTTGTTGTTGCTTTTTCTTTTTCCCTCCCTCCCTCCCTCCCTCCCTCCCTCCCTCCCTCCCTCCCTCCCTCCCTCCCTCCCTCCCTCCCTCCCTCCCTCCCTCCCTCCCTCCTTTTCCTTCTTCCCAGACGTCTCTAGCTTGTGTCCAAAATACTAACCAGCGCATTTCTCCTGAGTTTATTGCCAGCAGGTATCAAAGAACTATCTGCAGAAAAATTTGGCTAAGTTTGTTTAACGTGTTTTAGTTATACTGTGTACTTTTTAAAAACCAACATTTAATTTTTACGACATTTATTTGTAGGTGCCAAGTCCCATGCATGTCTATGTATTATGAGAAGTCTTTCTAAAGTTGGGAATCCCAGCTTACGTTAGTTCCATCTCAGTTGCCAGAACGTCTATCCGTAAAGTTGCACCACCCAGCACGGGAACGGGATGCTTCAGGAGTAGAATGCAGGTTTTGTTCCTTAACCATTTTCTGTGTCTTTCCAGTCTTCCTCACACTTTATTACTTTTGCTCCCACCTCTCTCCTTGGTGCTCCTGGACTTTGCAGAAATATTTGCTTAGAATACTGAGTTCTTATTTTTCATTCTGAGACGCTTCTGTTGAGGTATTTTCATCATAATTTCCTTATATTGAACTAGAAATCATAGTATAGAAGTATATTTTATTTCCTCTTGGATTGTCAATAATAAACTCATATTTTCTAACATCATGCCACCATGATTTATTTCTCCTTATCAATGTACAAACTCACTACAATGGTGACAAAGGCTTAATGAAAAAAATTCTTCAATCAATCAAATTTTAATAAAGCTGTCAGTTTGGAAAAAAGTGATCTTGTTGACTTTTTCACTTAATCATTTTTGCAAAGAATATTTGAAACAATTACTTATCACTTTCTCTATATTTATAATTTCATGTAATGCAACCTAAAATGGCATATCCATTTTAGAATAAACACTCGCTAATTTTCTGCCAAAAAAGTGACAAAACAGAAAAACATTATGTAACAGCTTGCTAATTGTAGGTTGGATGAATGGGATATGGGGATGCAAAGTTCTTGCTTCTAAACTTTAAAAAAATGGAATAATTTTGAGGTATTGCCATAAAAAAGTGAAATAAAGCTGTTTCAGTTTTTAAAAAAATTAGGAGCAAAATATAATTGCTTAATTTACTCTTTTAAATTTCTTAGACTTTTTGGTTCCTCTATAGGGTTTTGCAAAATTATTATTGTTATTATTAATTTTGAGCTTTTCTGAGGCAAAGTTTCTTTGTGTATATCTGACTGTCCTGGAACTCACTCTATATATCAGGCTGGCCTCAAACTCACAGAAATCCATCTGCCTCTGCCTCTCAAATGCTTGGATTAAGTGTGTGTGCTACCATCATCTACCTGCAAAATTATTTTTTAAATATACTAATTATTTTCTTTTAAGTATTTTGTTGGGATTCTGGATTAGTTCATGTAATAGCATCAGATTAGAAATGTATTTCAGTTTTCATGGAATCTTGCCAGAGTGTGATATAATTCAAATGCTCAGAATCATATTTACTATACTTCTATGAATTGGTGAAATTTTGAATCTATCCTTTGTAATATGGTTAAAAGATGATTATCCTGTAATCTCTCTCTCTCTCTGACTTTCTCTCTTTCGTTCCCTGGGAAAATATTCTTTCATTCTTTATAGTCAAAAGTAGAGACTAAATACTATTTTAAACTTCAGCAGAATGATTACTGGTTGTGATTTTGATTTGCTCATTGAATGCCTATTATCTTTAGGTAGATTAAACACATGATAAGGAACACACTATGTAAATATAACATTTTTATACTCTAAAAATATATGCACATAGTTCAGTTTGTACAATAGATATACAAAACAAAACAGGAACATGGCTAGACTCATTATTAATAATAGAACTCAATGAAAATCTGTAGAAAATATATTTGGTGACACTTATTTTAAACACAATGTATTTTAAAATTTGAATCCCTGATTCTTTTTTTCCATTCTTCCTTTTATTAAAAATAAATTCTTTTATCAAGCAAAATATCCTAATTATAGTTTCCCAAGGCTGAGAAGGAGTATCAGACATTATTTTACAGGCCCAGACCTTAGCACAACTGATGCAATGATGGAAATCATTTTCAGGCGTTAAAACCCAGCAAGTATGTAGGCAACAGCACCTGACAAAACAAGAACAAAGACCTAATCCATCAAAGTTGTAGTTCTGGGAGAGTCCCTAAATGCACTGACCTTGTTTTTTGACTTCTTTAATTATTCTTTTACTAATTGCTTCTGATGTAGAGAGAGGCAATAAAAAGTAGAATAATTAACATGGAAAGTGAGGTAGGCTTTTGAATGCTTATTTTATTTACTTGCTGATGATACAGGATGCTGAGATTTCATAAAGGATTGTCACTAGAAGAAAAATAACATCAATACATTTGATGAAAATATAATACTCTGATCAAACAGCATTAAAACTAGAAATTATCAATAAAATAGTACACAGGAAAATGCCAAAGGTCTCTCTATGAGGAAATTAAATAACATTTTTTTTATTGGAAAGTGTTTTCTGTATACGCAGAATTACAACTATAAAAGTCCCCAAATAGGGAGATACAATTAGCATTTCAAACCAATTCCACGCAGACTAAACTTTTAATGCTCAACTAGGAAATAAAAGTACTGCAGGCCCAAATAACTTTTGATTATTAATGCAAATATTTTAAATACAAAACTAAAAATTAATTAACAGATAATAGGAGAAAAAGCTCATGACTAATGTAACCATATCATTATGAACCATTTTGTAGCATTCAACATCCATTTCTTAGCAGAGCTAGCCATCAATAAATGATGTGAAATATAACGATTTCATTTCTGTTAATACTCAAAATGTGCAAGGCATTCAAGCCAATATGAAAAGTAAATTAAATTGATTTTCAATCCATAGAATTAAAAAAACAAAATCACACTCTGTAGAGACTATAGTATGTTATCATAATCATGAAGTTAGAGCAGCTGTGCTAGTTACTTTTACAAGACCTGCATGATATCAAGCTAGGAAAATTTATTATATAGGAGGGGCTCTCCAAGCCCCATTCTTTACAGAGAAGTTTTTATAGGGATAATCGGATAATCTATCTATCTATCTATCTATCTATCTATCTATCTATCTATCTATCTATCTATCTATCTATATCATGTATTCATGATCTCATCTTTCTATCATCTATTTATATATCCACCACCTACCTATTATCTATCTTCATCATTATCTATATTTATCTATTGATATATCATCTATCTTTCTAGATCATCTATTATCTATCTAGATATGATCTCTCATTTAACTTTTACTTATCTATGTTACTTTCTCTTTTTTTCTACTTCATCGCTTTCTCCTCTCTCTTTACCCCTTCCCTTTTGAGGATGTGGACACTGAGAAACCTACCAGTGGCTGTCATCACACCTACGCAAATATAGACAGCATTAATGAAACCTAGTGAGTGTCTTAGTGAGGGATTGCATTACTCTGATTAAAACACACGACCAAAATCAACCTTGGGGATAGGACTTTATTTCATCTTAACACTCTCAGGTCACAATTCATTACAGGAAGAAGTCATGTTAGGAAGCAGGAATTAAAGCAGAAGTCATGGAGATATGGTGCTTCTTGACCTGATCCCCTTGGCATGCTCAGTTTGCTTTCTGATATACTTCTTGTGATACCATTCACAGTGGATGAATCCTTCAACATCAATCATTATTCAAGGAAATGGCCTGTAAACTTGCTTACAGGCTAATCTATAGACAACAATGGGTTAATTAACAGAGAATAAGAAACTATGGAGAGTTCTCAGATAAAAATGGAACAGTGCTCAGATTAAAAAAGAGCATCTCTATCACATGTGTTCTCCTTTTAGACTCCAGGATCATCTTCGAGGACCGAACAGAAAGTTTTTAGAGCCAACTCTAGTAGATATCTGTAAATAAACAGCATTTTCCAGATATGACAAAGTAGTTGCATAAATAATCTCACAACAACTAGAACTGCATGCATAAGACTTACACATGATCAAGCCTACCAAAATCCCTACATACATGGGTAGGGCTCATGATGTCCCACTCCTATTAAACTCCTATTAAATATGTTATTGGACACTGATAGGTAGTAAAATGAGAGACAGCTTTTTTCAGGGACACTGGAACTGCAAAGCTACCCATGTTCTTCTAAGTGGTCTCATGCACAATAATGGAATCAGTGGGTTTTAAATTGGTGAGACACACACATGAGATCTCTCTCTCTCTCTCTCTCTATATATATATATATATATATATATATATATACATATAATTTGTGAAACTTGCAAATATATATATATATATATAAATTTTAATCATTTTAAATTTGTGAAACAAACACACACGCAGGCATGTGTGCACACACACATATGCAGAGAGAGAGAGAGAGAGAGAGAGGGAGAGAGAGAGAGAGAGAATAAAGTTGATGAACATGGAAGATGTAGATAGGCTGGGGAGATAAAAAGAATGTTTTGGAGAGAAAGGATGAGTAATGAGTTAGATCTAAGCACATTATATGCATGTTTGAAAAGTATGTAAAATAATTTAAAATGATACAACCTGCATCATCCAAGTATGACTTATGCAATTGATTTTTCCATTATTATGCTACCTTTGTATTGATGCATACACACACACAAAGAATTAACAAAAAGTTGTATGGACTTTTAAAAATCATTTGTTAAAATAGAAAGAGTTCGATATGGTCATCAAGAGTTTCGTCTAAACTTGTCCAAGTTTTCTCAACATTTCTAAAGCTTTTATATTCTTCTCTGAAATGGTTTTAAATAGAGACATACAGTTCTTTTTGAGTAATTACATATTTGAAAATTCAAGTTATGCAGAAGTATAACACAGACTTTGTTGGATGCCATTATCTTTATACACAGCTTTCTCCCCGTTAAATACACAGACTAAAAAAAAAAGTAAGAACACAGAGACATGACAATAAAACCCACAAATTTGCTAACCTGAAAGAGAAAATAACTGCAATTTCTCTTTGTGATCATTTTCTGAACCAATCTTAAATATGAAAATGTATCTGATTCTGTAGCTATCACTACAGCAGACTTTTTCACTTATGATTACATAGTTTTTAAGGTTTTGCATCAATATCCAGAGTAAAATGTTTTATTCACTTCTCCAACTGCTTATTCTGTCTAACTCAGAGAAGTAACACGCTCTCTGTAATGATTTAGTAGGTAAAGTTTGGCAAGTGCTTCCAACAAACTTCTCCTTACTCCTGAAGGAACTGGGCATTCTGCAGGGAGGTTTAAACTAGCAAATCAGCTGCAGTTAATCATTAAAAGTCATCGGCCTTCCAAGGAAAGCCTGTCCATTACAATATGTAGCAAGTAGCTGTTGGATATACCAGTGTAAGGAGTAACCAAAGTTGTCCCTCTATACTTTCTGCCACTTGATTGCAAGCTACATTAGAATTTCAGATGAGAAATGAGTTTATAGAGATTCTCCAAGATCCTGTGTGCTGGTAAGTGGGAAAAGAACATGGGTGTAAAGGAAGCAGTTTCCATGTAATGCACTGTATTAAAAGAGAGCTCCATTCATAATTCTAGATATGACTTTGTATATAAAGTTCTTTTCTAATTTAAATGTTCTTCAAACATTGTGTCTGGCTCCCAGCTCTGTATTTGTTGAGTAACTTTCTCACACTATAATCAAATATAGATCAATGACATATAAATCAATTTTCCTTAATACAATTGTGTGACTGAATTTTCTTTATTATATGCTCTGCTGACACAGGCTTTCAATTATGAAGGAAACTTTAGTAAGAATATATTAATTTTTACCAACTTTTTAATAATAATACAAAGATTTAAACCAAATGAGTGCGCTGGCTAGTTTTTTTGTCAGCTTGACCCAAGATAGAGTCATTTGAAAGGCTGGAACCTTAATTGAGAAGATGCCATCAGCCATGATCAGCAAGCTGGTAAGTAGCACCCCTCTGTGGCCTCTGTATTATTTCCTGCCTTCAGGTTCTTGCCTTGCTTGAGTTCCTGCCTTGGACTTCCTCAATGGACTGTGACTTGGGATAGGTCAGTCAAATAAGCCCTTTTCTTTTCAAGTTGTTTTTGGTCATGGTGTTTCATCAAAGCAATAAGAACCCTAACTATAACAATGAGTTCCTCAATTCTAATGAATATGGAAATGTTGAGCAATAACTTATAATCTTTAAAATTCCCAGTAATTGATGGATAGTTGTGATTATTTTAAGTATTTCAAATTATATTCATTATTTAAAAGTGTTAAATGATGCTGAAAAGTATATATTACATCTGATACTACTGTCAGTAATATTAATAATGAATTATTGATGGTATAATTATGGTAATAATATTACTAAGTAAAACAATACTACAATAATAATGAATTAATAGTATCTAATCATTTATTATGCAACAAATGTATTATTTCTGGCATGTAGTCTTTTGTTTATATGTCAAATTTTTAATCTATTTAGAAATTTTCCACATTTAGGAAGCAAAATATAAAATTATTAATTAGAACATTTTGGTCAATTTTCTTACATCTTCAGTTTCATCTTAAAGATTTATAACCCATGGATAATGAAAACTTTTTTGAAGAACCAAACTATACAGCAATTAGTTGGGAGTAATAATAGATCTTAAGTATGATGAAGTTTGGCTGTGGGAATCCATAATCCTTATTAGCTATTTAAGCAGCAGTCAGATGTAGCTGGCACTGGGAGGGACATGTGAGACTGGTTGGGGCATTAGAGAGCCAAGGCTTATCTGCTGGAATCTATCATTGACTTTGTTTTAGATTTGTTATCTACAGTTTTATCTCTACCCTCAAGAGAAATAGGAATGCTAAAATCAAAATAATGAATGTGATTTGTCAGATTAAACCCTTATAATTTCCCAAATTGAGGGATACTTTGGAGATAATTAAATTATTACAACATTTCTTAAGTAAAATTTATCCCAATCCTTATTTTTGTAATCAAAGGAAATATAATTAACTCATGTACAGATTTTAGCCTGAATCTCTGTCATGCATTTTCAATTCTCAAGAAGTCATTAAATCTCTAGGGTCACTTGTTGGTATTAGGTCATTATACAGGTTGGCTCTAGATCTGTCAAATCCTTCTTGATGATCAATATTTCCTTCTATCTTTTGTCTTCTTTAGGTGAGGCTTGCCCCTTAGAGTTCCTGTTTAAGTGTCTAGATTTTTAATCCCCCATTTTACCTGAATTTGGGTTTTCTTTATTAGTTCAATTTTCATATTGATGTCTTGAACAGTTTTCTTCCTTTCATTCACTATTGTAATCAATTTCACTAATGGATTTATTCATGTCCTTTTTAAAATTATCGATCATATTAATAATAGTTACTTTGAAGGCTTTCTCTGCACTTCAGCTGTATTGCGTTTTTCAGAGTCTATGGTAGTAAAGTTGCTAGGTTCTAGTGGAGACATATTATCCTGATTGTTTCTGATTGTGTTTTTATGCAAATGTGGAGGCATCTGGATGTGGATGATGGTAATTCTAGGTATTGAATTCTGGCCTTGTTTTCGTTGCCTGAATTTTCTGTTTCTTGGTTTCTGTTGCCTTCTTTGGAGCTTAGGAGCTAGTTGTCACTATGAGTTGCCTGATAGAAAGGACTTTTAAGTTTCTGCCAAGTATGGCCACAGGTGATCCAGGGAGAACTTATTTCTAGGTATTGGGAGCTGACATGCAGGAATGGGAATGGGCTACATAGATTGGAGGAAAGTTTGATCTACTGTGAGTGTTGGACTCTGAAGACTCTAGTCAGTGTGGTCAGCAGGTTCTAGGGAGACTGCATGGGGTGTTGGCTGGTGAGACAATGTTTTGGGATGAGGAAGGAAGACTGTAGAAGATCTGTTTAATCTCTTTGGAATGGAGGCAGAGAGGAAAAAGAGGACTCAGTTTTTGGTCTACAACTAAGCTGCGTGCCAGACTGGGTAACTGGAATCAGAGAATGGGAAAGAGACTGAAAATTGCTTCCAAGCTAGGTAAGTGGATTTCCAGAGAGAGACAATCTTGGATTTTGGTGGGTGATACAAAATGTGCCCTGATTTTCTAGGCATTCTGACCCATCTACGGTTTTCTCATGCCTTGTGACACCCCCAACTCTATTGTATTTTTTCTTATCAGGACAGCAAGTACAAAAATTTTTAGTGACAACTTTGCTAATTCTCAGACTTTGCTTTTACAACCACAGCTTTTTGTGTGCTGCTAGACCTACAGACTTTGGGGACCTAAACCAACACAGAAAATGTGTTAGTATCCAGCAGCATCTATACTTCTGATTTTCACTAAATTGGGAGGCTAGATTCTAATCCCTTTAAGTGGGCAGCAATATCGATTTTCTCCACTCTTGCCTAGGCCTCAGTCACTGATGATGCTTTTTAGGTCATACTACAGATTTATTTTTAGCTTTTGCTAGTTCTTCACAGTGACTGTCCCAGTTTGAAATCTCACAGTGTGTAAGGGTTCCCTATTCACACCATCCCCTGCCCCCACAGCATTTGCTGTCTGCTGTCCCCTTGATCTTTGCCATTTTGACTGCTGTAAGATGAAATCTCAAAGTTGTTTTGATTTATATTTCACCAATTGCTGAGGATAATGAACAGTTCTTGAGTTTTTCTTATTATTTCTTTTTTCTTCTGTTGAGAACTCTCTAGTCGGTTTCCAAGCCCATTTTTTTGAATGGGTATATTTTGTGTGTGTGACTCTGTTTTCTGAGTTCTTTGTATGTACCGAATATTAAACATCTATCAGATATATAACTAACAAATATTCTCTCCTGTTCTGTGGGTGTCATCTTCACCCAGTTGATTGTTTATTTAGCAGTGCAAGAGCTTTTTTAATTTTATGGGGTCTCTCTTGTCAGCCGTTGGCCTTAATTCATTGGCAATGGATTCCTATTCAGGAAGCCTTTTCCTACACCTATTTCATGTGGGGTATTCTCTAATTTTCTTCTAGAAGTTTCAGTGATTTAGGTTTAGGAGATGGGAACATGGGTACTCAGGTGGGGAGTGGAGCACTGAAAGAGATTACTGGAAAGTTAGGGGGCATCTCTTTCTTTCTTTTGGTTAATCTTGTCAAAGATAAGCCAATTTTGTGTATCTTCTCAACCAGCTCTTAAGTATGTTGATTCTTTGTATTGTTCTGTTTCTTTATTTGTTTCTATTTCATTGATTTCAAGTCTAACTTTTCTTATTTCTAGCCATACACTGGGTTTGGATTTGTTCATTCCTGTTTTTCCAATGTTTTGGGTTCCATCATTAAGCTCTTTATTTTGCTATTTCTGAATTTTTAATATAGGCACGTACAGCTATGAGTTTCTTTCATAAAACTGTTTCTAATATGCTTCAGAAGTTTTATTGTGTTGTGTTTTAATTTTCATTTATTTCAGGTAAGTTTTTTTCCCTCTCTTGATGTTTTTCTTTTTACCCAGACATCATTTTTAGTGAACTATTAAATTCCCACAAGTCTCTGTAGTTACTGGAGTTTCCTGCCATTTCTATAGTTTATTGCATTGTGGTTAGATCAGATACAAAGAGTGATTTCAATCTCTTTTAATTTCTAAAGGTGTGTGTGCGTGTGTGTGTGTTTGTGTGAATGTGTGTCCGTCCGTCCAAGGATGTGATGTGTTATTGGACAGGTTCCAACTGATGCTAATTAAGATGTACATTCTTTGGTGTATGAACTGAATATTAGGTAGATATCGTTAAGTATATATGATGCATGCTGTTAGTTAATAGTGATATTTATCTTTTTAATTTTTATTTAGAAAACCTGTCTATAGAAACAAGCGGGATTGCGATACCTTCAATTAAGACTATTGCTATTCGGTACCTTTAATCCCAGTAATAGATTTTTATAACAATGTATGTTTCCGAGTTTGGTATTATGTATGTTTAGGTTCCTAATGTCTTCTTAGTTAACGGTTCCCTTGATTAGAATCATGTACTCTATCTTTTCTGATAAATTTTAGTTTGATGTCTATTTTGTCAGATATTGGGAAAGTGATGGCTGCTTGCTTCCTAGCTCCATTTGACTATAGCACTTTTGACCATCCTTTTACCATAAAACAATGACTAGATTTCAAGATAAAATGTGTTTCTTGGCCGGGCAGTGGTGGCACACGCCTTTAATCCCAGCACTCGGGAGGCAGAGGCAGGCGGATCTCTGGGAGTTCGAGGTCAGCCTGGTCTACAAGAGCTAGTTCCGGGACGGGCACCAAAGCTACAGAGAAACCCTGTCTCGAAAAACCAAAAAAAAAAAAAAAAAAAAAAAAAAAAAAAAAAAAAAAAAAAAAAAAAAAAAAAATGTGCTTCTTATAGGTAAGTGTTGTTTCTTTATCTGTTTAGTCTGTCTGTGTCTTTTGTGGCAATTGATGTTTAAAGTTGTTGAAATGCCTGTGTTATTAGTTGTGATCATCTTGTTGGTTTTTGCTGTTACCATTTGTGCTCTCAGTAATATTGTGTGTTTTAATGGCTATAGATTCATATTATTTTCACAATTTCTCTGTTATGATAATTTCTCCCTTAAGCCAGAAATAATGCTTCGTGTGTGTGTGTGTGTGTGTTTTAGGTTTTGTTTGTTGGATATAACTTTTTGGGCTCTTTGATTAGTGAAAAAATTATTCTCCTTTAATTACGACAGAATTCTGCAAAGGATTTAAAGGTTCAGTCTTGCTAAAGGAGGTATGTTACTAGTTGAAGGCTTTAAGGTTTCCAAAACCCGTGCCAGTCCCAATTAGCTTGATCTGCCTCATGGTTGTTGTCTCGAGATGTCAGCTCTCAGCTACTGATCCACTTCCATGCCTGCCATCTTGCTACCTCTGTGGTCTTTGATTCTAACACTCTATAAGCCCCAAACAAACTCCTTTTCCTAGAAGTTGCATTAGTCATCTTGTCTTATTACCTCTAAAGTAACTAAGAAAGTGGCTGGAGGAGAGAAATTGACAAAATAACCAGAGGAATAGCATTAAAGGAGCTGATTGGCCTCAGAGTCGAAGAACTTATTTCTGTATACATGGAAATTCTAAGACTAACAACTCGATAATTTGCCATAATAACTGTGCCAGAATAGCTAAAAACATGAGGAAATGAATGGTGAATATCCTGGAGGTAATTAGATGATTCAACAAAGTTGGTGCAAGCTGATGACTTGAGATTTAATGCGGGAATTTAGTGAAAGATGTGTGTCTTATTTGTATTAATATGAGATTCAGTAAGTGTCTGTACTTACTATTTTGGTTTCCATTGCTTTGTGTTTTGATCTTGACACCACGTGCATTGTGACTCACACTGTAAGCATACTGAACTATATCCTAAGGTACCTAATTTTAGAGAACCCAGTGGGAACATGTTTTCTAGAAAAGGACTTCTAATCACACATGTAAGCATAGAGCTGAGGTTTAGTAATATTGGTAGTGTAACAGCCACAGTATTATCATATCACTGTTGTGAACTTTCTGGTTCACTATACAAATCACTTTTGGACAGCTTCTGCAGAGCGGATGATAAAATTAAAAATAACTCAGTAGAACTGTGAGAAGGGGTGTGAGTCATATTTCTATTTTATTCTAGGATGTAAAAGTCATAAACAATGTTTAATATTGGTCTAGGAGTTTGCAATTAGCCTCATCAACTAAAAACACAATTTTTACACATTTTGGAAACTAATACTTCTAAAAGTAAAGATATGCTAACATTTTAGAACAAAGGATAGCAGTATCCATTAATAGCAAAGATATAAAATCTTCTTTCAGTAAAGTTATACATGACATATTCATTGCTCTGTATAGTTCCTATAGAGAAAAAAAAGACATATTCACTTGGGAATTCTGCACCCTAAAACACGATTCTAAAATAAAAGAGAATGACATTACAAGGATTCAAGTTGTATTTGACAGAGAGTGGTAAAAGAGAGGAGATGTCTAAGTAACGGAACACAGTTAAAAATCTCCCTCAGAGAACTATAACTTCCATGGCTGGCACTTAAAAAAGAGATAATAATTTGTGTAGGAAGTGAGGTTGGCAGAGCTGTGGGAATAATATATCTTTTCCATCTCAAATATTATCTACTTTTTGATGCTGAGTCTTTTTTATAATATTAACTATTCATATTATTTTTCCTCCATGACCTTGACTCCCCTGTGGGAAATTATGAGCCTCATCTACCTATGTCTTGAATGGTAGGGTAATTTATCTTGTAGGGATGTCAGTGTAAAAATGTCCTCTTTATTACTTAAAAGCTAAATCATTGGTGAAAAAAAAACCTAATACCACATTAGGAAGATGCGAAATCAATTGAGACATGAATAATTTCAGGAGGCAGAATATTTTAGAATGCAGTAAGATAGCCTATTGTCTGTCTCCTTCCAGCGGGGTTTTGAGAGAAAATACATAGAGCTCTATAAGGTAAGAGCTGAACATTGATTTCTCCCCATGCAACACATTTACTTTACAACTGCATACAGATGCAATCCACAGCCTCATGACATTAAGCTTACCATGTGGCCAGCCACCACTTACTTAGCCATTAGGCTTTGATAACCGACTTTCTCACTGCATAGTCTTTAGGCATTTATTTTTCTCTGCAATAACTTCTGGGAGCTCTTGTTTCCCCAGTGTGCTGGTTGAAGTCAAGGAACTTGTTCTTACATAAAAATAAATAAGTTCTTGACACCTCAGATTCTTGTCTTTATAAATAAAATATCTTGGACTTTAACTCTCTGTATGAGATGAATCAATCTTATCCCCATAGTGTGCTGTGCAAGATGTCTTTTAAACCTTCCTCGAGAGTCAGTCATATTTCTTTCCTACTGCCTCTAAGAAAGAAGGGTATTGTAACTTCTCCCTCTTACCTAAGAATTTCAGAAAGGCAGAGACCACAGCTCCTGATAACAACAGTAACACAACCTTCTTCCCTCTTTACTGTCCAACTCAAAAACAATGTCACAAATTCTTTTCTCAGTGGCACACCAGAGGTAGATTTATTCCAAGGGTAGTGAATCTTAAACCCTAGTGTTTCTTCTTCTTCTTCTTCTTCTTCTTCTTTTTTTTTTTTTGCTAACACTGATTCTAAGATGCTAGGGTCACCACATGTGTTCATACTGACATGGGATCTTTAAAAACTTTTAGTAATGTAATTTTGTTTTCTTATTATTACTCTTTGAGATGATTTCTCAGATTGTGTACTTTTAGACTCAGTAAAACTCTTTTTTGACCATGACAAAATGAAGACCAGAATAGTATCTACAAAAACTTAAACAAATTAGATATTTGGATTTCTATGATTTAAATTTCTTACTAAAGAAGAGAAAATTCATGCCCATAATAAGTTGGTTCACTTACCAGAAGTTCTAACCTGATTAGCTGCAAAATTAAGAAGAGACGGCAGTTGTCTTAACCTCAAACTAATATTTTTGAATATGCAATTGTAATTGCTGATCTTGATCTTTTCTCACTGTAAAATTTTATTATTATGATATTTTTTATTTAGATAGGAGAATCTTAAAGACTTCTTAATACTTGTATATTAAGTACTTTTACCGTGCTTTTATGGTATTTCCCTACTTTAGCATTTTTGATCTATCCTTCACATTAACCTGCTTTGTCTTAGTTCTCCCATATACCATGAGTAATAAAATACCAGAGCCTGATATTGGGGTTCAAACTGAAGATCAGAAATGCAAAGCAGCTGTAGAGAGTTCTTACCTCTATCTTCAGCCTGACTGCAGACTACAGTGCACTCCACCAAACCTTAGACTGCACGCTGAACCCTGAGTTCCTGTCTACTTCTGTCTTATATTCCTCTCTAGTGCTGGAATTAAAGGTATGCATCACCACTACCTGACCTCTATGTCTAACTAGTGTGACTGCTGGGATTAAAGGTGTGTGCCACCACTGCCTGGTTGGTATGGCTGGCTAGTGTAGCTAGCTTTGCACTCTGATTTTCAGGCAAACATTTATTAAAACACAGAAAATCACTAGACTCCCATACAGTTTCGCTTCTACTCTCATGACATATATACATGAATTTTTGTGTCTATCTAAAATCTAGGATCAACAAATGAGAATATTTTTATTGATTATTTGTTCTTCATCTTCTAAAAACTATATGTTCATTCCATGTGCCCATTTATTGATCCAGTTGTTGGATTAGATGGTACTTTGATTTTGTAGTTTAAGGTATATTCTAGATATTAGTTTAATAGATATGTAGTTAGTGAAGATTATTTCCCAAAGTGAAAGGGTCTCTCTTCTCTTAGTCCTTTGCTATGCAGAGCTTCCAAATATCATGCCTCTCATTTTCCCCATTTGACATCAATTTCTGAGCTTCAGTCTGGAATATTGTCACCAAGTCCCTGCTTAGAACTGTTTCATGAGATATTTTCTCTCTTGTCTTTTAATTAAATTGTTTAAGAATTTCTCTTACATTAAGCATTAAGGTCTGAGACTCATTTGGTGTCTTTTTTTTTTTTTTTTTGTACAGGGTGAGAGGCTGAGGGAACCTAATCTATTTTCTTCCTTCTGTATCTTTATAAAATAAAAACAACTAAAAGTTCTGATTTAGAGTATTCTGTAATTTATATTCTGCACATACCAATGGTTGTTGGTTGTATGGGAGACTTATCCTGAGGAAACATCACACACACACACCACTACCCCACTATCCACACTATTAACCCCAGAAAAAGGATCCATAAGAAACCAAAGTAATTACACAAAATTCCAAGTTGTGAATCAGTGGGTCTTATTGGCGTCGGTTTGGAAGATGGATGGGTGATTATTTGTAGCTGTAGGGTTGACTTAGAGGTATCTGCATCACTAAATGTCCACACCAACATGATAAGAGTAGTGACAAGCTCCTCCACAATTTGCAGGCAGTTATTCAGGCCCAAGAGTCTCCTCCTTCAGCAGCTGTTTATTGCTTCTGTAACTCTGGGGAGGATAACCCTTGAATCTTGCAAGTTTTAGGCTTCAGCTTTCCAGGACAGGTCATGTAAAATTTTGTTTGTTTGTTTGTTTGTTTTCCTGAGGCTCATGAGCCTCCCTTTTCCATTCATCCATCAGGAAGTTTTGATTTGATTTGGAGGAAAGTGTTACAACAAATGTGAAATGGAAAAATAATAAGATATACATCAAGTAATTGAATTGCTCTCTAAATTTGGTTACCTCAAAGCATAATCTGTTCTCATTTGTTAAAATTCTTTTGTCATAATTACAATTTTATTTCTGTAAATAATTCCCCCACTCCCCACAATGTTCTTTTTTGTCTATCAAGAAAGTTTAGAAATAAAAAAAAAAGTTTCAAGTTAAGACTATAAAATCCTAATTTGATTTTAATTAAAAAGATAAATCATCACGTCATAAGGTATTTTTGGCATTTGCTTGTTTAATTACCCGTATATTTATTTAAAATGCGAACAGGGTGAAAAACAGTAGTGGGACACTTATACAGGCTCTGCAATTGTTTTTTAGAAATTCTCTAACCTTAATTGACAAAATTATTATAATAGCCTTTTCTGTTCACACAAATAAGTTTAAAGTGATACCGAGTTTCAAGCTTAAATTTTAGGTTTCGCTAGGCTTTAAAAAGTCCTATGGCTTTAATTAGTATAATGATCTCAACATGGTTTTGAATAATTGGAGCATAATTCAGTGAAATGTATCATTAAATGATCCAACTGAATGTAGAAAAATTTCAAATAGTGGCTTTACTTAGAATTCATCCAAATGGGCATATGTCTTGATTGCAGAAAAATACTGAGTCTTGGATATGAGAAATATAAGTTTTAAAGATAACTATGATACATAGAATAAGAGAAATATGAAAGTTATTTTGAGTAGATGAAAGGATTATGGGAAGTAATCCAAATTTCTATAGATTTTTTTTTTTTTTTATTTTTTTCGAGACAGGGTTTCTCTGTAGGTTTTTGGTTCCTGTCCTGGAACTAGCTCTTCTAGACCAGATTCTATAGATATTTTTAAAAGAAGAAGAAGAGAAATTTTGTTAAAATTTTTAATTCTTAAGTTGTTAGGTCATGGGAAATGTTTTTTCCATATCTATTTACCTTTTAACCATTATATGTTACTTTGTAATGTGACATAATGTTTAAATAAATAAAAGAAAATATAGGAAAACAAAGAATTTCAAAATACAATTTATTCATGGTATATTTGTAACTGTTTGGCTCAATGGTGTATCATCTAATTATCTGAAATGATGAACTGGACAGGAATCTTAATAAAAATAATGACTCAATTCATCAAATCTGCCAAAAAACTTCACTGACTTCCATAAATCCATATAATACTGATCAACTCTTACTTGCTAATGAAAATAATATATCATTCATTATTGTTTTAAAATGGATACTATAACCAACATGTATGAACACATATGTAGAGATAAGACAATTATCTAAAACTATACCTGACTTGTAAGGATTTTGTTGTTTTTGAGTGGGGATAGGTGACAGGCCTAAAGGATGTCTTTTGAAAAGCACTATATCTTTTAAAAAATTCTGTGCAAACTGAAACATTATTTAAAAGGTTTCAAAGAAATGAGATGAAATGTGATAAAATCTAATATATTGGATTAAGTAATTGCTGTTAATATCAGATATCACACCCATTACAGTGACTTTGAAAATCTCTCTCTGGACATGACAGGCTGGGTGAAATATGATCTCGGAATGTTTATCTGTAATTAGATTGGTAGCCTTACATACTGGAGTTAGAGACCACTCTTGTATCTACGAACATGACTTGACATTTCATATCACATAGTTCTCAACCAAATTACTTTTTAAATTAAGAGCTCATTTGAAGATTATGGCCCATAAAATCATTGATCAAGTTAGTGACATTGAGACCTTGTTCCAGAATTCTATAAGGTTGTATAAATTGAGTGAAGATTTTTCCATTGTAAATATAAGATGTCATGTCTCTAGTAAAGAGCCTGAGCTGTTCGGCCAAACATTCTGTAATTAATATTAAGCCTCTGTGTGGTTATTTAGAAATGTCTGTGGGACGGGTGGGACAGAGAAACCTCTGTTTACACACCTCCTATAAATTCCATGTGGGGAAATGTGCCCCATCTAATTAATAGAATGACTGGTCTAAAATCTTGCTAATTACCTAACAAAAGCTGTTTTGTGTAAGACCATTCCTAAAAGACACATAAAGCTCTAGATAGAAATGAGCCCGGAATCCCTTGTAATAAAATGTCTGATAATAAAACTGCCAGTCAGTGTCTCCACTGTTACCTTCCATGATTTATATTTCAAAGATGTGCTGGAAGATTGGAAAAGAAAATATCTAATTTAAAGTGATTTTTCTGAGATATTTTCTTTGGATGTTGTTTACAAAACTATGGGATCCTTTTTGCCTAAACACTTGGAAATGTTTCTTTGATGGCTCTGCTATTATTGAAGGCTGGTTTTACTTCATTGTGGTCCAAGGACATACTTTGTGTTGCTTCTATAATTTTAAATTTGCTAAGCATTTTGTGTGCTTTTGAAAAAAATGCGTTCCACTGTCCTCAGCTATCAGGCCCTATAATTCTCAGATCCTGAAAGTGTTTTTTATCAGGTTACATGTTTTATCAGTTTTCTCATCTGTAAATTGCTAGTGAATCATACAAATTTCTCTAAATATAATTCTTGATTTATGCATTTCTCCATGTATTAGAAAATCATCTGCTAGTTACACGTTAGAATGTTTCATCCATTCTTTTACCTTAACATACCAATGTCCATATGGATTAGTTTTCTTGTAGACAAATATCAATTGCTTATTACGTAGGTTTAATATAAAATTCTCTTTTAATTAATTATAATTGTACATTTCACAACAGGAAATCTATTTAAGTATTTACACTAAATTCGATAATCATTTGCTCTTTCCTGTTTATGTATACCCAACATTGCTTTCATATTCACTTTCATTGCCTTTTATTGTTTTAGTTTATTAACATTTCATTTATTGACATATTGGCTATTTTCTCACTAATATATTTTTGTATATGCTCATTCCAAGATTTGCTGTATATATGTTTAAAACAATCTGATATCACCCAATACGTTAAACAAACAAATGTATAGTGTATAAATGTTATAACACAAAGAAAGTTCTTCTCTACTATTCCTTGTTGTTGTTGCATGCGTCTTATGCAGTATTCACTTAATATATTGTTTGCTTTGCAGGTTTACAGTTATTTTGTATTAAAATAATTTTTTTGTATTAAAATTTTGTATTTTGTATTTCTTGCACATATATGTTAGTTTGGCAATTTACAAATCAATTCTAGCTTACCATTCTTATCAATCCATATAATGGCATACCAGATCATCCATATCATGTAAACATTGAGTCCTTTTAGAAAAATTCCTGTTTCTTTTACTATTGGAAGTTAGACTTTTGTTCTGAAAATGTGTTTTTGTAATAGGTTAAAGATACATAGTTTTATATATTGTCTACTACTTGGTTTGCTGTATATGTGAAGATGATAATCTTTTATATCTTCAAGTTTTCCTGCTGAAATCAGAAGCATAATTAAGTCAAAACAAACTTAAAATAAAGAAAAAACATGATAAAAACTCTCATTTATGAGAAAAATTATATAATATTTGTGACAGGCTACTCTAAAACACTATTATTTTAAGGAAAATAATCTTAGTGGACAAGTTTTCTACTTATCCATAATGCTGATTCTATGTGACATGCACACACACACACACATACACACACATACACACACAAGATTCAACTGTACAAAAATACAGATACACAGGCTTCAAGCATGCTTTCAAACAAAAGGTATTACACACATGCACATACCTATGCATAACACATATATACACAAGTTCTTCAAGCACACATGCACGAACACAGAGAGCTCCACATGTATATGCACTTGAGCATTCTGGGTTCACATTTCTATAATGTCTACCAGCTTCCTGAGAAGGGAAAATTACTGCTGTTGAGAAGAAATGAACTCCTGTGGTTAATAACGCAGAGCTGTTTTCTGGACAAATTCTGGACTTATTGGGGGACTGTTTGTTGGTATGCTGCTCAGTTTAGCCCCACATTTGCCATTCTTTAACTTCTGTCTGAGACTTGAGTGCATGATATCATACCCAGAAAATTTCTGACATATTTTTTTAAGGAAATCACTGCTCTTGATTGGGAGTGAATTATAAAAAGCTATTTGACACTTTCTAAAGAAACCTAGGTTCTATATTCATGAATAACCAGAAAAGAATTAACCTGTTTTTTCGTACCAGTAAGGCTGTATTTAGCAAGAACATCTCAATTGAGTGTATGGTTGAGCTTAACGAAAGTTTAGAATGAGATAAGCGTTTACTCTAGAGACCACAGAGACTGTCTCAGACAGCCAAAGATTCTACATAAAATCTAGACCTAATTATTATAACACATCTTGACTTAAAGGCCTTTGTTTTATATTTCAAGTCTTAGCATCTCGTACATTATTAAAGGAAGGAATTTCTTTTCATCATTTTGATTTTAAAAATAGGGAGAGAAATCTTTACAGAAATCATAAAACCCTTTTCAAAGTCTTAGCTGAGAGCAAACTTTTTCTTCAGTTTGCTCATGGATGACGTGAGATTTGTGGTTCCAACTTCAGAGATACTGAAGAGATTTCCTGAGTATACTTTGGGTGGTGGGCATGAGAACATGAAGGATCAGGTTAGGGAGTGGATGGATGGGGAGAATACTGAAAAAGATGTCTTGATATGGGGTTGTTTCAGAGTTAGGTAGAAACCTGGTGCGAGAAAAACCTCCATAAATCTACAAGGAGGAACCCAGCTAAGACTCATAGCAATAATGGAGAGGATGCTAACCATGTATTGTCATCAGATTGGTGACTACCCCAGTTGTCATTAGAGAGGCTTCATCTAGTAACTGAAGGAAACAAATACAAAGATGCAAAGATCCATCACCAAGCTCAGGGAATCCTGCAGATGAGACAGGAGGAAGGATTATGCAAACCAAGGGAGTCAAGGTCATCACAAGGAAACCCACAGAAACAACTAACCTGGGCTGATAGTCGTTCACAGAATCTGGACGGAGAACAAGGGAGCCTGCATGGTACTAACTTAGGGTTCCACACATATGTGACAGTTGTGTAGCTTGACCTACTTGAGGGACTCCTAACAATGTAAGCTTTAGTTGACTTTTGGTAACCTATTCCTTATACTGATCTGTCTTACCGGCCTTAATACAAGGAAAGGAACTTAGTTTTACCTCAACTTGTTATCCCATGCATGTTTGACACCCATGGAAGGCTGTTCCTTTCTGAAAACAGAGAAGGAGTGGGGCAGGTAGAGGGGAAGTGGGAGGAAG
Organism: Chionomys nivalis; assembly: GCF_950005125.1. Taxonomy (NCBI): domain Eukaryota; kingdom Metazoa; phylum Chordata; class Mammalia; order Rodentia; family Cricetidae; genus Chionomys; species Chionomys nivalis. Next base: position 102,067,962 of record NC_080087.1, on the reverse strand, counting down.
GGGAGGAGAAGAGGGAGGGGAAACTATGGTCAGGATATAAAATAATTAAATAAATTTAAGTAAATAAAGAAAAGAAACCCGCAATACTACCACCAGCAACAAATCCCACTTCACTCCAAAATCATTTTTAGTTAAAGATCTTGAAAGTCCCCAATGATTATGGTAAAGTCCAAAACTCAAGGGAAGGAAAATGTCCTGAATTGCATGTAATATAAGCTTACCACCTCAGAGACGTAATTGTAGGTTCCTGGCACTGAGGCTGTTTACACACCATGTCATAGAGGACGTAATTGCTGCTCACAGCACCAGCATCCTCTTCTTTTACAGCCTTTCCTGAATGTACAGTTCAGGAACTAGGACTTTATCTTCTTTCTAGGTTTTTACCCAATATAGGATCCTTTGGGGTTGGGGAAATTTGAACTGATCTGTATCATGTGTCCTACTAACAAAAGTAAGCAGTAGATTTGGTAAGTGTGATATAAATGGCTGAATCTTTTTTAAATGTATTGATGAAAGATTTACCACAGAAACCAAAACCTGACAAAACTTAATTTTAAAAATAAATCCTGAGTGAGGTAAGTCAGACCCAAAAAGAGGAACATGGGATGTACTCACTCATAATTGGTTTCTAGCCATAGATAAAGGACATTGAGACTATAATTTGTGATCCTAGAGAAGCTAAATAAGAAGGTGAACCCAAAGAAAAACATATAGTTATCCTCCTGGATATTAACCTTCATCAGGCGATGAAAGGAGACAGAGACAGAGACCCACATTGGAGCACCGGACTGAAATCCCAAGGTCCAAATCAGGAACAGAAGGAGAGAGAGCATGAGCAAGGAACTCAGGACTGCGAGGGGTGCACCCACACACTGAGACATGGGGATGATCTATCGGGAACTCACCAAGGCCAGCTGGCCGGGGTCTGAAAAAGCATGGGATAAAACTGTACTTGCTGAACATAGCGGACAATGAGGCCTGCTGAGAAGTCAAGAACAATGGCACTAGGTTTTGATCCTATTGAAAGTACTGGCTTTGTGGGAGCCTAGGCTGTTTGGATGCTCACCTTACTAGACCTGGAAGGAGGTGGGAGGTCCTTGGACTTCCCACAGGGCAGGGAACCCTGACTGCTCTTCAGGCTGCTGAGGGAGGGGGACTGATTGGGGGAGGGAAATGGGAGGCGGTGGTGGGGAGAAGGCAGAAATCTTTAATATATAAATAAATAAATTAAAAAAATAGTTATCATTTAAATTGCTCATACATTGGAAAAGCATAAAAGCATATATATGTATATATACATATATTTATAATTATTAAAATGCAACATGAGATAAAAGGGTTTTCGTAGCAGTGACTTGAAAGAAAAAAGTTTGAGCAAATAATAAACTTATAAAGGATAATGGAATGAACTCATATGACTAGAAAATTGGTGACATAGAGACAAAGTAATGACAACAACTTGAGATAATTATGCCTATGAAAAGGGAGAGTCATTTACAGAACATAACTCGGACTCAACATTAAAAAGGTTACTAATTATGAAACAGATAATCTGGTCATTAAATACAAACAAGTGGAACATTTATTTTTCAAAATTTAGAGATGATCCAACTGTTCCACAAAGCCAGATTTCCAAGGTCTAGATCAATGAGTCTTCCTGACCCTCCCCCTCAGGCACATTTCCCAATGTCCAGATCCAGCCCATGTTCCACATTCAGTGCCCAGTTATAGTTTGGCTGCACCTGCCTTATTAGTAACCACCTATGTAGATTTCCAGCCAGGACCCACCCTACTTAACTCCCAAACCCAGGTCTCTCCCATGACACAACCAACCTTGCAACCAAACAAGATCTACCGGCACAGTCTAGGTTTAGACCAGGAAACACACCCTTTACACCAACCAGTCCCTCTGTCAACTGACTTCTTTTACCCAAGCCATTTCCAACCTCTAGGCCAAACCCTCCTACACATCCTCTCCTCTGCCTCTTTTCTGCCTGTAAACAATTGTTTTATAAGGTAGAAACATTAGACTATCACATAAATTCTCAATAGAGATGATGAGATAATAGACTTTAAATAAAAACTAATCAGAAGAGATAAGAAAAGAAGACTACATACACATTAAAAAATCCACCAAAAGGATGCTGCCATCCTAAATATTTATGCACCAAAACAAGCAGACTGAAGTCCACAAAAGAATCACTCATATTGCTAAGATCTCTTATCAATGGGCTTTGTGTGACTTCAAAACCCCACTCTTGAAAATAGATATGTCAACCAGACAAAACTAATGAGAGAAAATTTAGAGTTAAATAACATCATAAATCAAATGGGCCCAGAAAAATCAACCAGAATTTCAAAAAGAATTAATTTTATCATCCCTGAGATTATTTTGGTAAATTGTTACTGAAGGAACATATCCTAATTCTCTTCAGGAAGCCATAAACACTGTAGTATCTAAACTGTATAAGACCTATCCAGGAGTGAAAATTAAAGTATAATGTCCCATATGAAAATATATGCAAAATTTCTCAATACTTACAAACCAACTCCAGATATTATAAAAATGACTATATATGATTATAAACTAGGCTTCATCCCAGAGATACAGGGTTTCTTTAACATTCATAAACTGTTATGAGGATTTTACCAAATAATCAATTCAAAGACTAAAAACCACGATTGTCTCATTAAATACAGAAATAGGTAAAATCCAATATCCTTTCATGATGTAAGTCCTAAAGAGACTAGGTTTTCAGTAGACATACCTTGGCATAATGAAGGCAATTTACAGCAAGCCACTAGCTAACATCAATGTAAGTAGAGAGAAACTAAAAGCATTCCAAATAACATAAAGACTAAGAGAAGGAGGTATACTCTCTCATTACCTATTCTATACAATACTTGACTTCTTAGAGAAATGAAACAACTCAGGGATACTTAAGGGATACAAAAGGAAAGGAAAGAAATCAAAGTATCTTTCTTTGCAGATGTTTGATTTTATACATAAAAGATGCTAAAAATCCATCAGGAAACTTCTATAGCTGATAAACACTTTCAGCAAAGTAGCAGGATAAAAAATTAACATATCAAGATCAGTAGCATTCTTACATACAAATGACAAACTGTGAATGAAATCAAGAATGTAACACCTTCCACATTACCCTCAAATATATGTGTGTCTATGTGTATGTATGTATGTACATATACTTGACAAATTCTAACCAAGTAAGCAAAAGACTTGCCTTTAATGAATAATGAAATTGAAGAATCCATCAGGAGACAGAATATCTCCCATGCTCAAGGCTTGGTAGAATTAATAGAGTGAAAATGGCCATCATATCAAAATAATATTCTGATTTAATGATATCCCCATTAATATAGCAACATAATTCTTCACAAAATTTAAAAATATAATTTTAAACTTTATATGAAACAGAAGAAACTCTGGAGAGCTAAGACAGTCCTGAATAATAAATGAAGTACTGAAGCACCTTCAATCTCAAATTATATTGTAGAACTATAGTAACAAAACCAGCATGGCACTGGCATAAAAGCAGGCTCACTAACCAGTGGAATCAAAGTAAAGACAAGGACACAAGTCCAAATGTTTCCAGACACCTGATTTTTGACAAAGAAGCCAGAAATATGCTCTGGAGAAAAAAAAACAGCATATTTAACAAATGGTGCTGTCCAAACTGGGTAGCTGGAAGTAGAAGAATGATGAAGATGTATATTGATCACTGTGCACAAAACTCAACTACAAATGGATCAAAGACTTCAACATAAAGTCAAACATACTGAATCTGGTAGAAGAGAAACAGAGAATATTCTTGACCTCATAGTCACAGAAAAGATTTTCTGAAGAGAACACAGATACCACAGACACTAAGGTAAACAACTGATAAAAGACACCCCATAAAAGTGAAATGTTATGTGTGACAAAGGATACCAGCATTTGGACAAAGCTTCAAGCCACAGAACGGAAAAGGTGTTTACCAACTACATATCTAATAGAGAGCTATTATCAAAAATATAAAAAAAGCTAAAAAAAAAACCCATTGTTATGATAAAAACAAATATCCCCAACTAAAATGGGATACAGATCTAAACAGAGAGCTCTCAAAAATGAAATACAAATTACTTAGAGACACTTAAGGAAATGTGCAACATCCTTAGTCATAAGGGAAATGAAAATCAATGTTTCTTTGAGATTTCATTTTACCCCAATCAAAATGGCTGAATGAATTATACAAATAACAATTCTTCCTGGCAAGGATGTAGGAAAAGGGAGACACTTAGCATTTCATTTTTTTTAAATGCTAGAATATTTTACTAAGCACTTAAATGTTTGAAAAGAACCTGGAAACAACCTAGATGTCCTACAATGGAAGAATGGATGAAGAAAGTATGGAATATATACATATTAGAGTACTACTCAGCAGTAAAAAACAATGACTTCTTGAATTTTGCATGCAAATGGACGGAAATAGAAAACACTATCCTGAGTGAGGTAAGCCAGACCCAAAAAGAGGAACATGGGATGTACTCACTCATATTTGGTTTCTAGCCATAAAAAAAGGACATTGAGACTATAATTCGTGATTCTAGCGAAGCTAAATAAGAAGGTGAACCCAAAGAAAAACATATAAGCATCCCCCGGAATATTAACCTTCATCAGGCGATGAAAGAAGACAGAGACAGAGACCAACATTGGAGCACTGGACTGAAGTCTCACGATCCAAAGGAGGAGCAGAAGGAGAGTGAGCACGAGCAAGGAACTCAGGACTGCGAGGGGTGCACCTACACACTGAGGCAATGGGGATGTTCTATCGGGAACTCACCAAGGCCAGCTGGCCTGGGTCTGAAAAAGCATGGGACAAAACCGGTCTCGCTGAACATAATGGACAATGAGGACTACTGAGAACTGAAGAACAATGGCAATGGGTTCTTGATCCTATTGCACGTAATGGCTTTGTGGGAGCCCAGGTAGTTTGGATGTTCACCTTAATAGACCTGGATGGAGGTGGGTGGTCCTTGGACTTCCCACAGGGCAGAGAAACCTGCTTGCTCTTTGGGCTGAGGAGGAAGGAAGACTTGATTGGGGGAGGGGGAGGGAATGGGAGGTGGTGGCGGGGAAGAGGCAGAAATCTTTAATAATTAAATAAATTAATTAATAAAAAAAAGAAAAGATTTTTATTTCATGAGTACTTAGAAAATTTGCTTTTAAAATTTTTTTAAAAAATCACATATTTTTTAAAAAAGTATTTTGCATTTCAACCACGGTTTTTGCCTCCCCCACCCCTTCTCCTGCTTTCCTTGCCTCCCCTGAGCCCATCCTTTATTTACTCCTCCCAACCTGTATGGGCTCCCATGGGGAGTCAATAAGGTCTGGTATATTAAGTTGGGCCAGAACCAAGCCTCTTCCCCTCTGCTTTAAGGCTGAGCATGGCATGTTACCATAGGAAATGGGCTCTAACAAGCTAGCTCGTGAACCGGGGATATAGACACTTAGGATATCAGTTAAAAGTGAAAATGTGTACAGCTAATATGAAAATTGTAGCAATATGTCAAGATGATTGGAATAGATTTACCTCAGGATCCAGCTTGCCAGTCTTGGACATATAAAGAAAGGACTCCATACCCTACTGTAGAGATACTTGATTATCAATGTTTGTTGCTGCTCTATTCATAATAATCAGAAACTGAAAACAGACTAGATACGTCAATGAATGAATGGATAATGAAAATGTGATGCATTTGCACAATGAATTATGATTCAGCTGTTAAAATTCAGCTCTGCATTGTCCACAAGAAATGCAATTTTGCTTTAAAGATAGATACTGCCATAGAATAAAAATGATGTACAAAAAAGTTCTATAGTCAAATGGATTGAGGAATCAAGTAGGTATTGCAACCCTAATATGTGACCAAACTGACTTAAAATTAAATATATTCAGAAGATATTAAGGGAGCACTTCATTCTAACCAAGGTGATGTTACTTCCATATACAAATATGCCGCAAACTCTGGAACTGCTCCCAATTACATAAAAAAATACTGGATTTAATGACATAGATTAACATCAACCTATTAATTGTAGGTCATTTAATGTCCCATTTTACCCACTAGATAGGTCATCTTGAAAAAATTAAACAATCTGCCAAAAATAATTAACATAATACATGAAATACACTTAACAAACATCTATGATTTATTACATTCAAAAATCAGAGAATACTCATGTAAGCAAAAGAACAACAGGGCCAATTTCTCTAATGAACATAGATTCAAAATATTCAATAAATTTCTTGCAAACAGAGTGCAGACACGCATCTAGATTACCCACCCTGCTAAGTTGGCTTTAGACCTATAGTGCAGGGATTTTTCAACAAAAGTCAATAAATACAATAAACCTTTTAAATGACCTTAAAAACAAACACAAAACCCTGCAGAATCATTTCTATAGATTCAGAAAAGACCTTTAACAAAAACCAAGATGTCCTTAGATGAAAGTCAGAGAGCATATAAGGAGTAGGGATAGAGCTCATACTTCAGCATGATAACAGCTTAGTGTGAGAAACCCATAGCCCTTATCATCCTAGATGGAGTAAAACTTGAAGCAGTCTCATTGAAATCAGGAATAAAGCAAGGCTGTCCTCTATTCCCACACCCTGTTCAATATTGTACTGGAAGTACTAGCTGGATGAATCAACAAGAGAAAAAAATTAAAGGTGTACAAGTAGGAAAAATAAACTAAGTGTTGCCTATTTGCAGATGACATGATATTTTATGTCTTAGATATGGATTCTATTGCTGTGATAAAACATCATCAGTAAAAGCAACTTTGGAGAAGGAAGAAAGCATTGGTTCTGCTTCTACTTCCAAGTTACATTCCTTAACTGAGGCAAGTCAGGGCAGCAGCTCAATCACAGCTGGAACTGGAGACAGGAGCTGAGGCAGAGGCCACAGAGGAGTGCTGCTTACTAGTTTGCTCTTTATACCTTCCTCCATGGGTTGGGCCCTATGTATAAATCACTACTTAGTAACATGCCCTATGTGCCTACCTATATCCTAATCTTATGAAGGCATTTTTTAAATTGCATTTTCTTCACTAAAATGACTCCAGCTTGTCAAGTTGACTTAAAATAAGCTAGCATGAAAAATCTTAGATATCTCAAAGGAACTACAAGAAATCTCCTAGAAATGATAAATTCAGAAATATGGCAGGATACCAAGTTAACTGTGCAAATGAATAGCTTTTCTATACAACCACAACTAACATACAGAAAAAAGAGATTATGAACACATCTCATTCTCAATAATGTCAAATAAAATAAAATATCTATGAATAAAACTATTCAACTAAGTGAAGGGCCTCTTTAAATAAGACTTCATACTTCTAAAGATACAGAAAATAACATTAGAAAATGGAGCATCATCCCATGATCATGGATTAGCAGAATTAACACTGTAAAAATGAGCATTTAACAAAAAGCAATTACAGACTGAATGGAATTCCAATAAAAGTTCCTATCACAGTCTTCACAAAAACAGAAAAAAAAAACTTGTCCTAAAATTCATATAGAATCACAGTAGTCTCCAGTTAAATCAACAAAATTCTCAACAAAAGAGCAATGCTACAGGGATAATTACTACAATTCTTTTTCTTTTTAAACTGGTACACACTGTTCACCAGTTTAAATGCATATTTTCAGGCAGCAATACAAAAGTATTCATGAAGAATGCATAATCTCTGAAAATTATGAAAACATCCCTGCTACCAATACATTTCTAAATACAAAACTGACTAACATATTTGTTACTTCTGTGTAGCTAGAGAAGTTCGTTTTCAAAACAGATAAAATTCAGTCTTTAGGTGTGAATGGTATGAATGACAGTCTTTTTTTTTAAATTCTTAATATTTAAAGGCAACAGCGATATTGACAGCATGGTACAGCAATATAAATAGACATACAAACCAAGGAACAAAACTTGAAAACCCAAACATGAATACATTTCACTTTAACCACTTAGTTGGCAAAGACATCAAAAAATAAAATAAAATAAAACACAAAATAAAGGAGGAAAAATTTCTTCATTAAATGGGACTGGGGAAATTGGATATTCATATGTAAAAGAATGAAATTCGATCTAACATTATGTACAGAACTATCTCCAAATAGAACAAATTTAAGTCTATTACTCAAAACACTGAAACTCTTAGAAGAAAATATAGACTGTACCAACCTGACATGTGTAGGAAAGAACTTCTTTTATTGAGGCTAATTTTTTTAATTGATTTTTATTGATCTCTACATTTTTTTCTCTGCTCCCTCCCTACCTCTCCCTTCCCCTTCAATCCTCTCCCAAGGTCCCCATGCTCCAAATTTACTCAGGAGATCTTGTCTGTTTCTACTTCCCCTGTAGAGTAGATTATGTATGTCTCTCTTAGGGTCCTCATTGTTGTCTAGGTTCGCTGTGCATTTATACAATGGAGTACTACACAGCAGAAAAAAATAACATCTTGAATTTAGCAGGCAAATGGATAGAGCTAGAAAACATCATTTTGAGTGAGGTAACCCAGACCCTGAAAGACAATTATGACATGTACTTACTCATAAGTGGTGTTTAAACATAAAGCAAGGAAAACCAGTCCACAAATCACAATCCCAGGAAAGAACTTCTTGAGTAGGATTCCACTTCCATTAGATTTGAAGGAACAATTGACAAGTGAATTCACAAAATAAAACCTTTCTGAATAGCTAAAGAGGCAATCACTTAGGAGATCAAGAAGCACTCAGAATGGGAGAGAAAGTTGCCTTGCTATGTATCTGACTGAGTATATATGTCCTTAATAAGTAAAGAATTAAGAAATAGAGTTTTAAAAAGAATGCCAACAAACAAGACCCCTGACCCATTCAAAAAATGGGTGTGCGACCTGAATAGGGGATTCTCAAAAGAAGAAACAGTAGCTAAATAATACGTCAAAAAATGTTTATTGTTCCTAAAAATAGGGAGATGCAAATAAAAATGACTTTGAGATTTCATGTTACTCTACTCAGAACGGCATAAACAAATACTATATTCACATAATTTGCAATTTATTCTTTTCTCACATATTTCTCTCAACTCCCTACCAAATTATTGACTTCTTTGTCTTTAACTGAATACAATCTAATGAATCCATTTATTGTGGCTCATACATGTACTTATTTGGGGTTGACCACTTAGGATTGGATAGCCCTAGGGAAGACAGACCCTTCCTCTGTCTGCAGCCATTGATTGTCTGTAGGTCTTCATCTAGGGGTGGAATCCTAGAGATTTTCCCACTTGCTTTGGTAAACACTCTGAGCTAGCACTTCACCAGCTCTGAGTTTTAATTTTGGCACAAGTTTCTAGTTCATGTTGATAAACATTTGGAAATTTAGAAACCATTCATTAACACTCTGAAGTTTTCTAGTGAAACATTTTCCAACTTCTATAAAGCTGATATTAAAGTTAGCTATCATGGTATTCATTCTTTCTGATGCTTTTCCCTTCCTGTCAAATTGGATTCTTTTCTGTGGATCTATCTAGTTGATTTCTTTATCTCAGTCATGCTACTGCGTTCAAAATGATGAAGTTTTAATTTTGGGTTTTGTTTTAGTGGTGGTTTGATTTTAGTTTTCAGTTATAAAATTTCAAATCATAAAATTTCCATTCTGGTTACAAAGAATACTTTGATTCTATATCCAGTGTTGTTCGAGACTTCAGAACTCAATGTTTCAGCCAACTGGATGATTTTCTGCCATGATAATAAACATTCCAACGTGCTCCATAGCAACTGTAAGACACACACAACTCGAACAACAATGTAAATATTGTCTTTAAATATTTATTGTACTATTCTGTGCTGCTGTATACGACCTGCCTAATCTGTGTTTTCAGCAGTGATTTATATCACAGTTCATTTTTCAATGTGTCTGCAGCACCCCTTAAATAAGATTCACATATGTACATCTAAGGATCAAATTCTGGAGTCATACATGATTTTATGGGTTTGCCACACATTTGTCTCCATACATATTCATCTTTATATGCAGACTCATTTCAGAACATTCCCCCATCCTTTGGAAACAAAAAAAATGAGTTTTCATTTAACTGGAACTTCCACGAATTAGTTACATGTGTGTGAGGCTAACTTAACGGGATGAAAAAAGAGAAAGGGATTCAACATCAATATAATATTAGAGGTTTCTATCCCCTTGGTACCAGGGTCTCTGAGAAAATCAGTCTCTCTCCTCCAGGATTTTATGTACTCCAGCTGCCTGTGTTTACTGCAGCTGCTCCTCCTTCATTTACGAATCTGGGGGATAAGGAAAAAATAATGGTTTTGTCCACTATCAGTTTCTTTTCCTTTCCTCACCTAACTTAAAATTGACCTCATTTGGTCAAAGCCTGCATATACTCTCAGGTTCCAGAATCATTAGGTCCAGTCAAGTGTCATAGAAGGAAAATGATGACTAAATCTTTTTGTTGTTGTTGTTGTTGTTTTGTTTTTCGAGACAGGGTTTCTCTGTAGCTTTGGTGCCCGACCCGGAACTAGCTCTGTAGACCAGGCTGGCCTCGAACTCCCAGAGATCCGCCTGCCTCTGCCTCCCGAGTGCTGGGATTAAAGGCGTGCGCCACCACCGCCCAGCCATGATGACTAAATTTTGTCTACTTTGTGGGTAATTCCTCAGAGATTTCCAGTAGCTTCCGTATTTGTTCTAACCTGATGTTGTAGCTGCATTCATTGGCATGCAGATGCCAATGTGTTCAATTCCACCTTACCTGGAACCAGATGCATTCATCTTGTTTATTACTCAGTCGTGCACTCACTTTTAACACTCACCCTAATATCCGATTATGCAATATCAATTCATTTATCTCAATCTCCTGTTTTTCACTGTCCTTGGATGGAAGATCAGTCATGGTTGAAACTTCCAACAATCTAGACTTTCAATTCTGAAAAATGTCTGTGAAGCTTGAAACTTTTATTATTTGGGGACAAACTGTGTAAAACAAGGCAAAATGTTCTAATGCTTCAAACCCAAATGATTTTATTTAAAATGAATGTGAATCACATTTGAAAGTTCAGTAACTTCTCTATGGTATGTTAAACGTCTATCATTTTATTTTTTCTTCATAAAAAACACATTCTGTTTCATAAAAAAAGAAAACTTGTTAGATGTGCTGAAGCCAAACTCATTTGGTTTATTGGAGCAAGTCTGTGTCATTATTATTCTTAACTCGCACACTTACTGAGACATAGTGATATAGTAGTTCAGCCGTGTGGTGAGCATTTGCCTTGCGACAGCGAACAAATTCTTCTCTCTATGATTCCTTTATTCCTCCCTCCCTGCTTCTATCCCTCTTCCCTCCTTTCTCTTTCTACCTCTCACCCTCCTCTCTCTCTCTCTCTCTCTCTCTATATATATATATATATATATATATATATATATATATATATTATCATATGCTCACAGGTTGGGTGATAATTAAACAATTACTAGATCAATACAGTTTATACTCCCAAATGCCAGAAAATTTTACTTCATAGGTAAAAAGAATAAAATTTATATTGTGAAACGATTACCAAAATAAGGATTAGGACACAGGTACATCTTGTATAAACAATTTTCAATTTTGGAACTAAAATTGTCTTCAATTAAGTTCGGTAACAATTTTCAAAACAGTGCTTTTGTTTCCAGAAATTCTATCAGATTTCTATTGAGAATAAATTGACACTTTACAAATTTGTTGTAGCTTTCAATATAACACCTTGAATACCCTTTCCCAAGCCTCATATTGTCACTTTCTTTCCAAAGTTGTTTGTTTAATCTGAAGACTCAACTTATATGCTATTTATGTCCCAGTATATAACCAATTGAAATATGAAAAAGTATCACAGGAGTTGTAGTAAATTTGTTTTATATAAGGCTTTGTTTGAAGAGTTTGGGAACATAGTTTATGCAAATTACCTTGAGGGCACTGCCACAGTTTCTCTGTAGAGTACGGCTATCAGGCATGTCTTCAGTGGAATGTGGCGAGGATTTGGAGTAAGGCAAAGTGAAATCTGGGCATTTGTTTTTGTACTGAGAGGTTGACTGTGTTCTTCACTTTGTCATCTATTTTGATTATAGGCATCAAAATAACAGTTATATCGCCACATAATCAGCTCTATAAAGGTAAATTTATTTGAAATTTGAAAAGCAATTCACTGTGTGAAATGGGCCTGTTGACCATGCTTTGTCATAGAGCACAAGCCGTCTGTAGAAGTAGGCAGGTCTACATGGTGTCATATTATAATCTAAAGACTTGTGATGAAACAGGTTATTATGTAGTGATATTAGTTATATGACAGACTGACGTTTTTTAATCTCTGCAATAGAATGTATCTAATATTGACTCCCTCTTGTTTTTAAGTCATTGGCTGAGATAACCATCACTGGTGTCAGAGTAGTGAGTCATGCGCACTGCAAGGTCTATTGTCTAAGACTCTTACTGTGGTCAAGCAAATCTGCAACTATATCTGATTCTTAGACTGAAGAATTCTCCTTGAAAATAGCAAGCTATTCATCTAAGAGTATTGTTTTTGCATTATATTTAATTACATTCTGGTGTTAAAATTGTTATGTAAGCAGGCCCTGGTTTTGTCTACCAATAATATTCAGAAGAAGCTCTGATAATGCTGACTTCTGTTTCCCACCTCTTCTAAAAGCACTTGGTGCAGCTAGTAGATAGAACTAAGATTCAGTAGAAACAAAACAGTCTTCTTGGCACTGTGATTGTAACAGCTGGATGCACTTAGCACGGGCACTTTTCTGTTCCTAAAATTAGTTAAAATAAGGCAGAGATTAAGCCTGCCAGGTAAGTACTTCTCCAGTCCTTACTTAGGGAGAAACAGAGGAAGTTGTTTTCTGCTCAATGAAGTGAAGCAGGATAGTATTTCCTAGACATGAAGAAAGCCTAAGCACCTGGGGGCTCCACTTTGGGTTGAAGGTTCTCTGAATGAGAAACTAATTTCTCCTTTCCAGATTACAAGTTCACTCAGAAATTACTTATAGTGTATAAGATTTTCATGGAAACATTAAGAAATTGCTCTCACATGTGTAAAAACCATTAGCCTCTGTTCAATAGCTTGTTATCTCACCACCCAAATAGTGATCTGCCTCTGAGGGAGGCTGAGAACGAAGTTGATCATAGAATTTCTCATGTACGGTCACTTCATTCTTACCCCTATCGCCACAGTGAAGAAATGCCAATAGTTCAAGGAAACAATTCAGTTGCTTTTCTGTGAGAACCATAGTGGATCTGAGATGTGAAAATGAGCCATTCTTGTGGTTTTTCTTCCTGCCTCAGTTGAGACAGTTTCACCTTACAGATCCTTTACTTAAAAGATCTATCCTAAGATGACAGACACTACGACTAATACCAAAATACTCTGACTTTAACAAAGTAATCAGATTGTGATGCTGGACGTTGCTGCTAATCTGGCAGCTGGTGTTTTCTATCTGTGTTGGCTGTGCGTGGACCCAAGTAGTTCACATGTCTCTTAACATCTGTCTCCCTGTTTCTTGCCTCCTCTTGTCTTCACTAGTCCTTACTCTGCATGGTTGACTTCACTACTTATTGAGTATTATATCAACTCTGCTTATATGAGCCCCCTCTCAGTTCATCATTCCTCTTATGTAAATAAGATGCCCTAGCCGTAAACCTTCTGGAAATGCATTAGCTCATTTTCCGCCAATGTATATGAATGTCTCCCATGAGATGATTTATAATGAATAAAATTCCACCCATGGTTCTGGAAACCGTGAGGTTCAAGGTTTAACTATAATGCATGGATAAGGTCTTCCTGCTAATGAGACCTCCATGAAAAGTTCTGATTTGTGCAGGGTTGCACATGCTGAAAAGTTAGGTTCAATAAACTCGATGCTGAAGTATTTCTGTGTTCAGACTTGGAGTCTGTTTGTAACATAGTAGTATAGTTGAGTCATGTGGTAACTCTAGAACTCTAGTTTTATTTTGGTTTAGAATTTTTTAAAAATATGTTTTAAAGATTACATTTATTTGTGTGTGTGTGAGTGCTTGTATTAGTCAATGTTCTGTTGCTGTAAGGAGACACCCATGACTGTAGCAGCTTGTGAAAAGAAAAAATTTAATTAGGACTTGCTTACATTTTCAGAGGTTTCATCCATTGACATTGTGGTAAGATGCATGATGGTATGTAGGCAGACATGGTGCTGGAGAGAAAGCTGAAAATTTTACATCAGAGGCTCAGGCAACAGAGAGAGAGAGAAAGAGAGAGAGAGAGAGAAAGAGAGAGAGAGAGAGAGAGAGAGAGAGAGAGAGAGAGAGAGAGAGAGAGAGACTGAGAGACAGGTCCTAGTGTGCTTTTGAAACCTCAAAACCCACACCCAGTGACAAATATCCCCTAACAAGGCCACACCTCCTAATTGTTTCAAATAGTGCCACTCCCCAGTGACTAAGTATTCAGATTGATGAGACTATGCAGGCCCTTCTCACTCTAAGCATCACAGTGTATGGGTGTCACAGCAAACATGGCTTTCAGGGGACAACTTGTGGAGGAGTTCTCTCCTTCCACTGTGTCAATATAAGGCATCAAAGCCATGTCTTCAAGCTTGGTGGCTGGCACCTTTGCCCACTGAACCAGCATTTCATCCCAACTTTTTTTGTTGTTTCTAAAATCTTCCATATGGATTTTCACATGGCTGCACAGTTATTGTCTCAGTCACTCATGAATAATCGTTCTTCTTCTTTTTTTTTTAGATACTCACTAGCTTAAGTTGTCATTTGCTTTTTTCTTTGTTTTCTTTTTTTAATGTTAGCTATTTTGACTGGAATAATATGGAAACACATTAGTTTTGAATTTCAAATTGCTTTTAATTTGTATTTCTCTGATGGCTAAGAACCTTAAATATTTGCACAATGTCTATTTGCCATTTGTGTTTGATATTTTCAGAATCATATGTTCAGTTTGTTAGCTCATTTACTAATTTGAATAATTGGGGATCAGTATGTTTAGTTTTTCCTGATTTTTAGACAGTTCTAGATACTACTTCTCTGAATTACAACTAGCAAAAATATTCTCTCTCATTGTGTAGCTTGACTGCTCTTTACTCATAATTTTGTTTGCTGCGCCTACAGGTAAACTTTTTTCAAATCTTGGAATTATTTCCTGTGTCATAGAAGTCCTATGAATTTGCAGTTTTACAAGCATTGTTTGTTCAATATCCTGTCTTTTTTGAGAGCCTTTTCTGAATTAGGTGGTTGTAGCTCTGTGAGCTCCTAGTGTCCTCATTGCTGTCTATAATCTCTGGGTTTGTGGTTTGTAGGCTGGTTTTCTTTGATTTACGTTTAAAAACAACATGTACTCACTCATAGGTGGTTTTTAAATATTTTTGTTATTATTTTTTCATATTCATTATTTTTATTATTTTTAATTATGTATATATGTTTATGTCTGTGTATAGGCATTCGTATGTGCAACTGAGTACAGGTACTCTCAGAGGCTAGAGTCATTGGATCCCCTGGAACTGGAGTTACGGTTGATTGTGAACCTCCCAATATAGGTGCTGGAAATTACAGTCAGGCAAGACATTGCAGAGGTTCCTCTGTCTTGTGTTCTTGCTGAGGCCATTTTATCTCCTTGATGAAGAATCCGATGGAAAATTAGTCAACTCTCCTAAGAATCTGAGGTCATAACGCCCCAGCTAACCACTTACTTTAGTGAAACTGCTTGTTGCTTGAAGCTTTCCCAGCAGCTGCTGAGTGAGAACACAGGATGTGATTACCACCTTTAAAAGTCTCATGCTCTGGTCACTCAATGATACACTTAGGTCCTGAATACTCGAGTGTAGTCCAAGCCAGCTGTACTAACGATTTTTATTTGGTTATAAGCTGTGTCTGAGTGGTGATATCTGGTAGGATCCCATGACACAGCAAGGAACATCAACTGATGAGCTATTTCTCCAGTTCCCACCTGCTTCATATTTCTATTCTACATGTTTGTGTTTCTCATCTAGTATGTCATTAGAATTTTTGTGAGACTTTAGGTACGTCTGGATACTTTTTCACTAATATATCCATCTATTTGTTTTTAATTATGCCTATCTGCACATATGGAAGGTCATTCGATCAGCTGGAGTCCTCTTCATTTTTTTTAAATGTCTTAATGTTTTCTTTATGTATATATATATATATATATAAAATTTTTATTGAGCTATACATTTTTCTTTCACTCTCCTCCCTTCCTACCCTCTCCCTTTCTACCCTCTCCTGTGACCCCAACACTCCCAATTTACTCCGAAGATCTCATCTTTTTTATCTTCCTATGTAAATCCATGTATGTCTCTCTTAGGGTTCTCTTTGTTGTCTAGTTTTTCTGTGATTGTGGCCCGTAGGCTGTTTTTTTCTTCTCTTTATGTCGAAGAGTCACTTATGGGTGAATATGTATTATATTTGTCTTTCTGGGTCTGGGTTATATCCCTTCATAAGCTTTTTCTAGATCCATCCATTTGCCTACAAATTTCAAGATGTCATTATTTTTTTTACTACTGTGTAATAATCCATTGTGTGAATGTACCACATTTTTTTCTATCCATTCTTCAGTTGAGGGGCATCTAGGTTGTTTCCAGGTTCTGGCTATTACAAATAATGCTGCTATGAACATAGTTGAGCACATGTTTTTGTGGTATGATTGTGCATCTTTTGGATATATACCCAACAGCAGTATTTCTGGATCTTGAGGTATATTGTTTTCTAATTTTCTGAGAAATTGCCATACAAATTTTCAAAGTGCTGTAAAAGTTAGCACTCCCACCAGCAATGGAGGAGCATTCCCCTTATCCCACATTCTCTCCAGCATAAGCTGACATCAGTGTTTTTTATCTTGGTCATTCTATTGGTATAAGATGGAATCTCAGAGTTGTTTTGCTTTGCATTACTTTAATGGCTAACGATGTTGAGCATTTCCTTAAGTGTCTTTCAGCCCTCCTGATTCATTTGTTGAGTATTCTCTGTTTAAGTCTGTACCCCATTTTTAAATTGGATTCTTTGTTCTTTTGATGTTCATCCAGTCTTGTGTTCTTTGTATATTTTGGAGATCAGTCCTTTCTTTGATGTGGGGTTGGTGAAGAACTTTTCCCAATCTATAGGTTTTTTTTTTTTTTCTTTTTTGGTTTTTCGAGACAGGGTTTCTCTGTGGTTTTAGAGCCTGTCCTGGAACTAACTCTTGTAGACCAGGCTGGTCTCGAACTCACAGAGATCCCAAGTGCTGGGATTAAAGGCGTGTGCCGCCACCACCGCCCAGCGTCCCAATCTATAGGTTTCTGTATTGTCTTCTTTTTTTTTGTTTTTGTTTTGTTTTGTTTTGTTTTTTGTTTTTTGGTTTTCAAGATAGGGTTTCTCTGTAGCTTTGGAGCCTGTCCTGGAACTCCCTTTGTAGACCAGGCTGGCCTCGAACTCACAGAGATCTGCCTGCCTCTGCCTCACGAGTGCTGGGATTAAAGGCGTGCGCCACCACCGCCCGGCTTGTATTGTCTTCTTGACAGTGTCCTTTGCTTTATGGAAGCTTCTTAGTTTCAGGAAGTCCCATTTATTAATTGTTGCTCTCAGTGTCTGTGCTGCTGGGATTTAGGCAGTTTCCTCCTGTGCCAATGAGTTCAAGTGTACTTCACACTTTCTCTTCTATGAGGTTCAGTATGCTTGGTTTTATGTTAGGATAGCCAAAACAACTACTAAAGAACACAACTAAAGAACTTCTGGAGGCATCACAATCCTGGACTTCAAAGTCTACTATGGAGCTTCAGCAATGGCAACAGCCTGGTACTGACATGAAAACAGACAAGAGGACCAATGGAATAAAATTGAAGACCTGCATATCAATCCACACACCCACAAACATCTGATTTTTGACAAAGAATCTATAAATATAAAATAGAATAAAAGAGAGCATATTCAACTAATGGTGCTTGCATAACTGCGTATCAACATGTAGAAGAATGCAAATAAATTCATATCTATCACCACAAACAAAATTCAAGTCCAAATGGATCAAAGACTTGAACATAAAACCAACCCCAATGGTTTTTTATAGAGGTATTTTACGTTTTTGATTTGTTGCTAAGCATTAGTGCCTGTGGGTTCTTTTTGAATATCCCATCATTTTGTTTGCAAGGTTAGGTTATTTGATTTTTTTATTTCCACCTGCAACTCTTTTATTAATTTCTATTGTCCTGTAAGACTGTAAGCATCATATTGGATAGGAATAGAGAGAATAATTATACTTTTTTCATTACATTCCTTAGAGTAATGTTCTTTTTTATTCCACTTGCTATGTTTGCCTTTGTCATATTGAAATATATGTGTTATATTCCTAGTTTCTTTAGAACTTATGATAAAACAAAATGTTTCACTTTCTGAAAAGTCATCTGAGAATCCATTGAGATTGCCATATGGTCCCTGTCCTTAAGTATTACATCTATTGACTCGCTTTGCATTCCTGGTATGAAACCAACATGGCCATTATGTATGATTTTTCTTAATGTTTTCTTCAACTCAGTTTGTGAGGATTTTATTGAGAGTCTGCCTCTGTGTCTCTTGCTTTACAGTTATATGTCTTTAGCTTGTTTTGGTGTTAGGGTAATACTGATTTAGTGAATAAATTTAGCAATATATCTCTTTCTTGTCTTGTGAAACACTTTAAGAAATATTACTGCTTAGCCTTCTTTGAAAATTGGATAGAATTTGATAGTGAATCCAGGAAATGGTTTCACTCCTGTGGTCACTTTTAATTTATGTTTCAACTTCATTCTATGTCATAGATTTGCTTTAGCTGCTTATATCACATCGATTTAACCACGATGTCTCCTGTATGTTGGTATGTTGGGGAATTTATTTATTTTCTCTAGAGGTTTTTCAGATCTTGAGATGTACATTTTTAAAAATATTCTATGCTGGCTAGTTGTATGTCAACCTAATACATGCTAGAGTCATCTAAAAGAAAGGAACCCTAATTGAGAAGATGCCTCAACGACTTTGACCTGTAGGCAAGCCTAGAAAGCATTTTCTTACCAAGTGATTGACGGCGGAAGGCCAACCCCATTGTGGATAAGGTCTGGGGTAGTGGTCCTAAGTTCTGTAAGAAAGCAGGCTTAAGTAATAGGTTAGTAAACCACACTCCACCATCCCCTTTGTATCAGCTCCGGCCTCCAAGTTCCAACCCTGTTTGAGTTCCTGCCCCTGACTTCCCTCATTGATGGCCTATGATATGGAAGTGTAAGCTGAAATAAGCCCTTACCTCCCAAGTTGCTTTGGTCATGGTATTTCATCACAGCAGTAGCAGCGATAACTAGGGCATATTCCACAACGATACTCTGGTGTTTCACTAAATTCTTTTGGAACAACTCCCTTTTCATCCCTAATTTTATAAGCTTTTGTTCCTTTCTTTCTTTTACTTACTTTGATTATGGATTATTCAGTCTTTTTATGTTTCCAAAAAATAAAGTACTTATTTTATTGATTGTATATAATTCAGTTAGTTTGTACTTCATCTATTTCTGTTGTAACCTTTATTATTTCCTATGACCTACTGGATTTATATTTGTCTGGTTTTGCTTTTACTTTTAGGATCTGGGTCTGTGCCATTATGCTATTTACTTTAGATCTCTCTAGTTATTTAGTATAAGCTCCTTTGCTCATAAACCTTCCCCTCAGAACTGCCTGGGCTATATCTAAGAGGTTCTGGAGACTTATGTTGTCATTTTAATTTGATTCCAAGAATTTTCTTGCTAAACCTTCCTTTCATGAGTTGAATTACTACTTCATGTTACTGACCATTTATCCACTATTGTAACTTTCTTGTCTGCAACTTCAGTTGGTGTCCTTGCTTCATCTTTCTGCTTAAGTCCTCTATCGCCATTATCCTTCAACACAGCACTTTAATTTTGGATCTTTATTTTATCAACATTGAAGAGCTTTTAGGAACATCATAGTGGATTGTTGTCTCCTATTTTTGGCGTACTAGTGTGTGTGTGTGTGTGTGTGTGTGTGTGTGTGTATGCATGCATTTATTGACATCCATTGTTTTTCACTATTACGCTCTACATTTTCTTTTAGCATAAGGTCTTTCATTGAACCAAGAGCTTACTAGTTGGCTAGACTCCCTGACTAGTGACCTTTCTTCTCTGTGGTTCTCTGTTGCTATTTAGAGAGGAAGTTGCCATCAGTAGCATTTTTAATGATGTGAGAGAAACTTTTGACTTAACTTGTCTATAAACTCTCATGACTACACTTCTGTTTCCACTAAGATTCAGAAATAGTAACACCCGGGTACTTGTTAGGGAATATGTCTTTTATAGATTCTTTTTAAAGCAAAGAGTACCAAGAATTAAAAGGTTAAATGAATATAGAATGGGAAAGAGGGAAATAAAGTAGTAAAATAAGAATGAGAATGAATGTTTATGTGCTAGAGGTATAAGCGTTGGATTAGGTAGGGCCAAAGAAATAGTAGTAGTAAGATGAATCTTCAAAACTAACAAGTAAACAATAAAGTACATAAGTTAAATATTTAAAAAATATTGGACATTAAAATTAGGCAATAAAGTGAAACAGATGCATTCTGATTTTTATAATTATCTCTTCTTAGTTATAAAGATATTCATTCTTTTCCCCCCTTGGATTTAGTTTTGTATTAGTCTGCATAGGCTGGGCGTGGGGCTGCTAGTCTCAATAATTCCAACTATTTTGTAGGTTCTTCCCAAAGAGAAGGATTTCTTTGACTGACTTCCACCTTGTGCTTAAATCTAAAACACCTTCAAATAGCAATCTTATTGCTGGTGTTTTAGTGAACAGATTTCCCATGAAGGGTTTTCTGTGACTGAGGCTTGATGGACCATCTACCTGCATTAACCCTTTTTCTTACCTATCATGCTACTGAACCAAATGCTATACCATTATGTGGCTCATCCTGTTGGGAAGAGCATCGTGAATCTCTCAGTGTCAAGCTCTTGTATTACCCTTCTTCTATAGTTGCCATCTCTTGCTCTGCTTTAGGATCTTTGTTGAAGCCATTGGGACCGGGTTAAAGTTCTACCACACATGGCTATTAAAACTGTTGTTCAGGCAAAGGTGGGGTATGGATGAGACTTCTGATTTTCTAAAGCCTGATATTTTTGTGCTCTCCTTGTTATACAATTCATACTCAGTTTATGGTTGGGCTTCTGGAGTACATACTGCTTCTTCATATTTTTTTCCATCTGTGAATACATTGCTCTGGTTCAAGAATCACAACATGTTCGTGAATGCTCGCTTGGTTTCTTGCTAGCTAGGTTTCTTGGCAAGAAAAATAAAGAATCCAATCTACATATATTTCTGTTTTCTTTACCTCTTTTTATTTTAGGATTAGGACCTATTAGTCTTCTATGTTTCCTTTATTGCCATCAGATCTCACAAATGTGTTTCTAGTCTGCCCCTTTATACTAGGATTCTTCCCTTAACATTTAAACCCCTTTATTACTCAACCCTAGTAGAACTATCTCTTTCTTCTTAGAAACTCATTTATTGGTTTCTCTTGCTTTCATGAGTTTCTTTCAAGTTTTATTGATTTTGTCATTATCTCTCTCTATTTTGATTAGCTTCACTTTTAATGTTTAATTTATTAGCTATATGATTTCCTTTTTGTTACATTTGTGGTGTTATCACAAATACTATAGGTCATGAAATTTATAAATAGAACTCTTATGGTTATGGAAGGTAAAAATAAAATATCAAAGTATTGGCACCTGGTTTGTCTTTAAGTATGGCACATTTTCAAATGTCATCAGAAGAGAAAAAAAAGTTCATTTTGTGTTTGTGCCATTTTAGAAGGAAATTAATCCACTCAGAAGGGAGGAAGCAATTAAGTACCAATTTCTTAAAATTGTTGCATGGAGCTTAAGCTTCTAAACTTATTTTGTAAGAGATGCAGGTATTTAGGTCATAGAGCTTTTGCATCTTTGCCTTTCTGTATGCCTGAATTATGTTTTCTAAATTCAGATTGCAATTGCAATTATACTGTTTGGATAATGATTCCCTTGAGAGACAGAGACAATCACTCAAAATTTTCAGTTTTACCTATTAAAATTCCTGCTTCAATACATGTAGAAGATATACATGAAATAACGGCAAAGACAGTTAATATTTTTGAATATAATAAAATGCTAGACTCTGTTAAAATCTCTATAATTGCTATCAATTTTCATCTTTAGAAATCTCCCATTCATTTATGTTTCAAGTCATTCTTTCTGGTCCTTGTTTAATTTAGAGTTACCCTCTTCTACTATTCTAACCCAGTGAAAATAAATGCACATATTTTACAATTTCCTTACTTTGTAAATGCTTTCCTGTTACCAACATCATATTATTTTTTTATTATTGAAGGCACGTTTGTTTATCACTAACAGAACTATACAGCAATATTTAATTATTTTTTCTAAGTTTCTTTTATGTAAAGGTCACTTTAAAATGTTCAAGACTGCCATATACCTTTTTAATAAATGACATTTTAGATTTGAAGATGTGGCAAGAGAAAGCTGCCATTTATGAGCAGCTCAGTAAGTCCCATCTCACTTTCATTGAACTCACATTTCCAAATATCCTATGCATTCAGTATCTGAATAGATGCAGGGCCAGATTTCAGAAACCTGAGAACAAGCCCTATTGCCTTGAGGTCCAGAGAAAACTATTCAAATTATCCAATTAAATTTTGAAGATAAGAAAATACTGGCCTCTAATAGAACCCTCTGCAACAATTGAGCATTAACTGCAAAACAGCATAAAACTAATTTATGAAAAAGCTACATCCACTTAGACTCACAGAATCTCTCAGTCACTTACTGTGGTACATGCTGCTCCTTGATTGCTTTTATTCTGTCTCTGGGTCCAACTTCTTATATGAAGATAGTTGATGCTTTTCTCTTATTCAAAGTTATAAGGGACAGAGGCAAGTCCGGGCGGCAGAGGCACCGGCGTGCAGGCAGGCCCGGGTGGCGGAGGCACCGGCAGTCAGGCCCGGCAGGCAGGCCCAGGTGGCGGAGGCACCGGCAGGCAGGCCTAGGCGGCGGAAGCACCGGCGCACAGACAGTTCCGGGCGGTGGAGGCACCGGCAGGCAGGCCCGGCAGGCAGGCCTAGGCGGCGGAAGCACCGGCGCGCAGGCAGGCCCAGGTTGCCGAGGCACCGGCAGGCAGGCCTAGGCGGCGGAAGCACCGGTGCGCAGGCAGGCCCGGGCGGTGGAGGCACCAGCACGCAGGCAAGTCCGGGCGGCAGAGGCACCGGCGTGCAGGCAGGCCCGGGTGGCAGAGGCACCGGCAGGCAGGCCTAGGCGGCGGAAGCACCGGCGCGCAGGCAGGCCCAGGTGGCGGAGGCACCAGCAGGCAGGCCTAGGCAGTGGAAGCACCGGCGCACAGACAGTTCCAGGCGGTGGAGGCACCGGCAGGCAGGCCCGGCAGGCAGACCTAGGCGGCGGAAGCACCGGCGCGCAGGCAGGCCCGGGTGGCGGAGGCACCGGCAGGCAGGCCCTGGTGGCGGAGGCACCAACAGGCACGCCTAGGTGGCGGAAGCACTGGCGCACAGGCAGGCCCGGGCGGCGGAGGCATCGGCAGGCAGGCCTAGGCGGCGGAAGCACCGGCGCGCAGGCAGGCCCGGGAGGCGGAGGCACCAGCAGGCAGGCAAGTCCGGGCGGGAGAGGCACCGGCGTGCAGGCAGGCCCGGGTGGCGGAGGCACCGGCAGTCAGGCCCGGCAGGCAGGCCTAGGCAGCGGAAGCACCGGCGCGCAGGCAGGCCCAGGTGGCGGAGGCACCGGCAGGCAGGCCTAGGCGGCGGAAGCACCGGCGCACAGACAGTTCCGGGCGGTGGAGGCACCGGCAGGCAGGCCCGGGCGGCGGAGGCACTGGATGCAGGATAGTGCGGGCAAGAAACAGTGAAGCCTGCACTGAGAGCAGATTGCCCCACTACAATTAAATCAAACCCAATAGATAGCATCGGTAAGAGGAGATGGGCAGACGCCAAGGCAAGAATCCACCCAACAATCTGAAAAACAACATGAAAACACCAGAACCCAATGATCTTACAACACAAGGACTTGAACACCCTAACACAGGAGAAGAGGAAAAAACTGACTTTTTGAAAGCAATAGAGTCCCTTAAACAACATGTAAAAAACGCCCTCATAGAAATGGATGAGAAGTATAACAAAAAGTTTGAAGAAATGAGTAAATACGTAAATGATACCCTGGGAAGCCAAGAAAAAACGATCAAACAGGTAATGGAAACAGTCCAAGAATTGAAAACTGAAATGGAAGCAAAGAAGAAAACACAAACTGAGGACCAGCTGGATATGGCAAATATAGGTCAACGAGCAGAGACTACAGAAACAAGCATAATCAATAGAATACAAGAGATAGAAGAAAGAATCTCAGATTCTGAAGACAACATAGAGAAAATAAACGGACTGATCAAAGAAAACACCAAAACCAACAAATTCTCATCACAAAACATTCAGGAAATATGGGACACAATAAAAAGACCAAACCTAAGAATAATAGGGATAGAAGAAGGAGAAGAGGCACAGCTCAAAGGTCCAGAAAACATTTTTAACAAAATTATGGAAGAAAACTTCCCCAACATAAAGAAAGATATTCCTTTGAATATTCAAGAAGCATACAGAACACCAAACAGACCGGATCAAAAAAAAACGTCCCCTCGCCATATAATAATCAAAACACAAAATATACAGATTAAAGAAAGAATATTAAGAGCTGCAAAGGAAAAAGGCCAAGTAACTTATAAAGGTAAACCGATCAGACTTACACCTGACTTCTCTATGGAAACCATGAAAGCCAGAAGGTCCTGGATAGAGGTACTACAGAAACTAAGAGACCATGGATGCAAACCCAAACTACTATACCCAGCCAAGCTATCGTTCACTATCAATGGAGAAAACAAGACATTCCAGGATAAGAACAAATTTAAACAATACGTAGCCACAAATCCAGCCCTACAGAAAGTAATAGAAGGAAAATCACAACCCAAGGAATCCAACATTGCCAACACTGCCTACAATAACACAGGCATCTAGCGACCCTTCAACAGCACAACTCAAAGAAGGGAGACACACAAACTCTTCTACCAAAAGCAGTAAGAATAACCGGAGTTAACAACCACTGGTCATTAATATCACTTAATATTAATGGTCTCAATTCACCAATAAAAAGGCACAGGCTAAGAGATTGGATACGAAAACAGGATCCAACAGTCTGCTGTTTGCAAGAAACTCATCTCAACCACAAAGACAGGCATCTACTCAGAGTAAAGGGTTGGGAAAAGGTTTTTCAAGCAAATGGTCCTAAGAAAAAAGCAGGTGTGGCCATACTAATTTCTAACAAAACTGACTTCAAACTAAAATCAATCAGAAGAGATCGACAGGGACACTTTATACTCATAACAGGAACGATTCAGCAGGATGAAGTCTCAATCCTGAATATCTATGCCCCTAATATAAAAGCACCCACTTATGTAAAAGAAATATTGCTAAAACTCAAGGCAGACATCAAATCACACACACTAGTAGTAGGAGACTTCAACACACCTCTCTCACCAATGGACAGGTCAATCAGACAGAAAACTAATAGAGAATTAAGAGAATTGTTGGAGGTAATGAATCAAATGGACTTAACAGACATCTATAGAACACTCCACCCAAATAGGAAAGAATACACCTTCTTCTCTGCAGCTCATGGAACCTTCTCGAAAATTGACCACATACTTGGAAACAAAGGAAACCTCCACAGATACAAAAAAATATCAGTGTCCACCTGTGTCTTATCAGATCACCACGGATTAAAGTTAGAAGCCACCAACAAAGCTACCCCCAGAAAGCTGACAAACTCATGGAAACTGAACAGTCAACTACTGAACCACACCTGGGTCAAGGAAGAAATTAAGAAAGAAATTAAAGTCTTCCTTGAATTTAATGAAAACAAAGAGACAACATACTCAAACCTATGGGACACGATGAAAGCAGTGCTAAGAGGAAAGTTCATAGCACTTAGTGCCCACTTAAAGAAAACGGAGAAAGCATACATTGGGGACTTAACAGCACACCTGAAAGCTCTAGAAAAAAAAGAAGCAGACGCGCCCAGGAGGAGTAGAAGACTGGAAATAATCAAACTGAGGGCAGAAATCAACAAAATAGAAACACAGAAAACAGTCCAAAGAATCAATGAAACAAAAAGTTGGTTCTTGGAGAAAATCAACAAGATTGACAAACCCCTATCCAAACTAATTAAACGACAGAGAGAGAACACGCAAATAAATAAGATCAGAAATGAAAAGGGGGACATAACCACAGACACAGAGGAAATTCAGAGAATCATTAGATCTTACTACAAAAGCCTGTATGCCACAAAACTGGAAAATGCAAAAGAAATGGACAGTTTTTTAGATAAGTACCATATACCAAACCTAAACCAAGACCAGGTGAACGATCTAAATAGACCTGTTAGTCGCGAAGAATTAGAAACAGTTATCAAAAATCTCCCTTCCAAAAAAAGCCCAGGGCCAGATGGTTTCAATGCAGAATTCTACCAGAACTTCCAAGAAGAGCTAATACCTATACTTCTTAATGTATTTCACAATATAGAAACAGAAGAGTCATTGCCAAATTCCTTTTATGAAGCTACAGTTACCCTGATACCAAAACCACACAAAGACCCAACCAAGAAAGAGAATTACAGGCCTATCTCACTCATGAACATCGACGCAAAAATTCTCAATAAAATACTGGCAAACCGAATCCAAGAACACATTAGAAAAGTTATCCATTATGATCAAGTAGGCTTCATTCCAGAGATGCAGGGCTGGTTCAACATACGCAAATCTATCAATGTAATCAACCATATAAATAAACTGAAAGAAAAAAACCATATGATCATTTCATTAGATGCTGAAAAAGCACTCGACAAAATTCAACACTCCTTTATGATAAAGGTCTTGGAGAGATTAGGGATACAAGGGTCATACCTAAATATAATAAAAGCTATTTACAGCAAGCCGACAGCTAACATTAAATTAAATGGAGAAAAACTCAAAGCCATCCCACTAAAATCAGGAACACGACAAGGATGTCCACTCTCTCCATACCTCTTCAATATAGTGCTTGAAGTTCTAGCAATAGCAATAAGACAACATAAGGGGATCAAGGGGATCCATATTGGATAGGAAGAAGTTAAGCTTTCATTATTTGCAGATGATATGATAGTATACATAAGCGACCCCAAAAACTCTACCAAAGAACTCCTACAGCTGATAAACACCTTTGGTAATGTGGCAGGATACAAAATCAACTCCAAAAAATCAGTTGCCTTCCTATACACTAAGGATAAGGAAGCAGAGAGGGAAATCAGAGAAGCATCACCTTTCACGATAGCCACAAATATCATAAAATACCTTGGGGTAACTCTGACCAAGGAAGTGAAAGATCTATTTGGCAAGAACTTTAAGTCTTTGAAGAAAGAAATTGAAGAGGACACCAGAAAATGGAAGGACCTCCCTTGCTCTTGGATTGGGAGGATCAACATAGTAAAAATGGCAATTCTACCAAAAGCAATCTATAGATTCAACGCAATCCCCATCAAAATCCCATCAAAATTCTTCACAGATCTGGAGAAGACAATAATCAACTTTATATGGAAAAACAAAAAACCCAGGATAGCCAAAACAATCTTATACAATAAAGGATCGTCTGGAGGCATTACCATCCCTGACTTCAAACTCTATTACAGAGCTACAGTACTGAAAATGGCTTGGTACTGGCATAAAAACAGAGAAGTCGACCAATGGAATAGAATAGAAGACCCTGACTTTAGCCCACAAACCTATGAACACCTGATTTTCGATAAAGGAGCTAAAAGTATACAATGGAAAAAAGAGAGCATCTTCAACAAATTGTGCTGGCAGAACTGGAAGTCAATCTGTAGAAGAATGAAAATAGATCCATATCTATCACCATGCACAAAACTCAAGTCCAAGTGGATTAAAGACCTCAATATCAGTCCAAACACACTGAACCTGATAGAAGAGAAAGTGGGAAGTACTCTACAACACATGGGCACAGGAGAACACTTCCTACGTATAACCCCAGCAGCACAAACACTAAGGACATCATTGAATAAATGGGACCTCCTGAGACTGAGAAGCTTCTGTAAAGCAAAGGACACTGTCACTAAGACAGAAAGGCAACCCACTGACTGGGAGAAGATCTTCACCAACCCCGCAACTGACAAAGGTCTGATATCCAAAATATACAAAGAACTCAAGGTTAATCAATCCAATTATAAAATGGGGCACTGAGCTGAACAGAGACTTTTCAACAGAAGAAGTTCAAATGGCCAAAAGACACTTAAGATCGTGCTCAACTTACTTAGCAATCAGGGAAATGCAAATCAAGACAACATTAAGATACCATCTTACACCTGTCAGAATGGCTAAAACCAAAAACACCAATGATAGCCTCTGCTGGAGAGGTTGTGTAGAAAGGGGCACTCTCATCCATTGCTGGTGGGAATGCAAACTTGTGCCACCACTTTGGAAAGCAGTGTGGCGGTTTCTCAGGAAAGTCGGGTTCAACCTACCTCTCGACCCAGCAATACCACTATTGGGAATATACCCAAGAGATGCCCAAACATACAACAAAAGTATATGCTCAACTATGTTCATAGCAGCATTGTTTGTAATAGCCAGAACCTGGAAACAACCTAGATGTCCTTCAATGGAAGAATGGATGAAGAAAGTATGGAATATATACATATTAGAGTACTGCTCAGCAGTAAAAAACAATGACTTCTTGAATTTTGCATACAAATGGACGGAAATTGAAAACACTATCCTGAGTGAGGTAAGCCAGACCCAAAAAGAGGAACATGGGATGTACTCACTCATATTTGGTTTCTAGCCATAAATAAAGGACATTGAGACTATAATTCGTGACTCTAGAGAAGCTAAATAAGAAGGTGAACCCAAAGAAAAACATATAAGCATCCCCCTGAATATTAACCTTCATCAGGCGATGAAAGAAGACAGAGACAGAGACCAACATTGGAGCACTGGACTGAAGTCTCACGATCCAAAGGAGGAACAGAAGGAGAGTGAGCACGAGCAAGGAACTCAGGACTGCGAGGGGTGCACCCACACACTGAGGCAATGGGGATGTTCTATCGGGAACTCACCAAGGCCAGCTGGCCGGGGACTGAAAAAGCATGGGACAAAACTGGTCTCGCTGAACATAATGGACAATGAGGACTACTGAGAACTGAAGAACAATGGCAATGGGTTCTTGATCCTATTGCACGTAATGGCTTTGTGGGAGCCCAGGTAGTTTGGATGCTCACCTTAATAGACCTGGATGGAGGTGGGTGGTCCTTGGACCTCCCACAGGGCAGAGAAACCTGCTTGCTCTTTGGGCTGAGGAGGAAGGAAGACTTGATTGGGGGAGGGGGAGGGAATGGGAGGTGGTGGCGGGGAAGAGGCAGAAATCTTTAATAATTAAATAAATTAATTAATAAAAAAAAGAACTTTAAAAAAAGTTATAAGGGACAAATATTTATATATTTTGTATTATATTTTTATATATTTATATCTTTCATCTCAATCTTTTAAATGTTATTGTATTTGCTTTAATTTTCATTCACCTATTAATTTCTCTATATATTTAACTATTTAAAACTCCATTATTCTACAGTTCTTCATACTGGTATTCAAAGATATCTCTAATTATATGAAAGCAATTATTTGTAAGAGAATATGAATGGTTTCTCATACAACATCTTTCACCCATTTTTTCTCTTATAAGATATTACATTAGGATTCTCATTTCTTCTATAAGAAATTCATTTTTGTGTTGGTGAGATGGTAGTCACATATAATCTAAGCACTTGAGATCTAAAGGCTGTAAGATTGGTATTGTTCAAGTATGGTCTCAACTATATAGATTTGAATACCTGAGATGCTCTGTTAACACATGCACATGCACAAACACACACCAAACTCTAGTCCTTAGATTCATGTTACCTTTGTTCCTTCATGTGATATGGATAATTTTCCTCTGTGATGATATTGAACTTATGTTGAATTATTATTGCCTGAAGTGGCAATGTAATGGGTCCAAGACAGTGTGTCAAAATGAAGTATATTTCTGCTTTTCTTGTGCTCCAGTTAGATTTCTGATAAGCTAATGCCTGGTTCACTGCTTGTCCAAGGATAATGAGTGATAAATGAAAATAGCCTATCCATTACCCTCTGTTGTCATAATAAATTACCATACATTTAATCCCTTATTAAATACAAATCTGACCAATGCTGCTTGACTCAATTTAAGTGTTGACAGGCTTAAAATTTTGCTTCTGAACATATATGGGTGGATCTTCAAAGTATTTCTTTAAATATCTGTGACTCAGATCTTCAAGTTTACCTCATGGCTTCCTTTCTTTTCTGTCAGCTGAATACAAGCTCTAACTTTTAGAAGTGATTTCCAGTTCTTTTCTAAATTTTTAGTGTGTGTGTGTGTGTGTGTGTGTGTGTGTAATACGTGCATTTATACTTTCATGCCTTGGTGTACAAGTAGATTTTAAGTGTTTCAAGCACAACTGATGGGGGATCAGAACTTTGATTTTATGGGACCGCCTTTACCTGCTCAGCTACCCCATTGACTCTATGACTTACATTTTCTATATAATATTTCCTCCTCCATCTTCTAAGTCAATAATGTTAATAAGAGTTTCTTTAACACTGACTCCTTCGTGCAGCATCTAAAGTTCCATCAATCCAAGCCAACAGGGAAATTCTAAAGACTTAAATAGCCTCAGCCAACCTCATTATTCTTACAACCTCTCCACCCCAAGGATATAACCTTAATCACATTTTCAGGATCTTTACACATTGGATAACATAGTCACAGATCTGGAGATTAAGATGTACATATCTTAGCCATTCTGACAGGTGTAAGATGCTATCTCAGAGTCATTTTGATTTGCATTTTCCTGATGACTAATGATTTTGAGCAATTTCTTGATTGTCTTTTGGTCATTTGAGAATCTTCTGTTGGAGAGGATGTGGAGTAAAGTGTATACTCCTTTACTGCTGGTGAAAGTGCAAAATTGTACAGCCACTTTGGGAATCAGTATGGTGGTTTCTCAGAAAACTGGAAATCAACCTACTTTAAGACTCAGCATTACCATTCTTGGGCATATACCCAAAGGATGCTCAATAATACTACAAGGACACTTGTTCAACTCTGTTCATAGCAGCATTATTTATAATAACCAGGGTCTGGAAGCAATCTAGGTCTAGGTGTCATTAATCAAAAGAATGGATTAGGAGAATGTGTTACATTTAGCACAATGGAGTATTACTCAGCCGTTAAAAACAAAGACATCATGAAATTTGCAGTAAAATGGATGGAACTAGAAAAAAATCATCCTGAGTGAGGTAACTCAGACCCAAAAAGACAAACACAGCATGTACTGACTCATAAGTGAATACTAGTTGTAAAGTAAAGGTAACAAGGAGGACCTTAAGAGGACTGCATGGATCGCCTTGGGAAGGGGAAATACATGTGGTCTCTTGGGTAAGCTGGGGTGGGGGGCAGTAAAGGGGAGGGCATTGGGAATGAGACCATGAGAGAATAGGATGGTTGAGTAGGGGGAGGAACCAAATAGAAGAATGAAAGAGATATCTTGATAGAAGGAGCCATGATGGAGTTAGAGAGAAACCTAGTGTTAGGACAGTTCCTAGGAATCCACAAGGATGACCCCAGCTAAGATTCCTAGCAATAGTTGAGAGTGTGCCCTAACCGTCCTTCCCCTGTAATTAGATTGGTGACTACCCCAATTGTCACCATAGAACCTTTATCCAGTAACTGATGGAAACAGATGCAGAGATCTACTGCCAAGCACCAGGCCAAGCTCTGGGAGTCCAGTTGAGGAGAGGGAGGAAGAATTATATGAGTGAGAAGGGTCAAGATCATGATGGGGAAACACACAGAGACCACTGACCTGAGTTAGTGGGAGCTCATGGACTCTGGACTGACAGTTTGGGATCCTGCATGAGACCTAACTAGAATCTGAATGTGCATGACAGTTGTGTGGCTCAATCTACTTGTAGGGTCCCTGTCATTGGAATCAAGATCCATCCTTGATGCTTGAGTTGGCTTTTTGGAGCCCAATTCCCTGTGATAGGATGCCTTGCTTAGCCTTGATGTAGGACAGAAGGAGGGCCTTGGTCCTGCTTCAACTTGATGTGCCAGGCTTTGTTGATTCCCAATGAAAGGCCTTACCTTTCTGAGGAGTAGATGGGGATGGGATGGGAGAGATGTGAGCAAGAGTGGAAGGAGGGGAGGAAGGAGGAACTGTGGCTGGTATGTAAAATGAATAAAAACTTTAAAATAAAAATATATAAATATTTTTGATGAAATGATACTTTTCCTTCTGCAGTAACCTAAATATCAATTAGCTTCCTGCAGCTAAGGTCGTGAAATTTCTACTATCTATCAACAAAATATATGTGAAACATTAGAAAATCAAAGTGAACTCTACTACCTGGAGCCTATTTTAAAGATTCTAGAAATTATTGAGAATTTCTGAAGGATGAACTATATAACTAAGATCATTAAATCCCACAAACACAGTTAAATTCCATTACTAATTTTCTTAGCATCTCATGGTACATACTCTCGATAAACCCTTCTCTTTTTAATCTCATACATAGCTACATGAGAAGTTTATCTAATGGTACTCCTGATAAACCCCCCTCATTTTATCCCATGCATATCTGCATGAGACAATTAACAAACTAAATAAAAATGAATTTTATCTTATTTACAAATGTTTGACTGTCATCACTTATTTGCTAGAAAATAATTTCATCACAATTTCAGTACTGAAGCTCCTGGCTGCTCCTAGTGAAAGGAAATCTCATCAAACAGAAATCCAGACAGCAAATCTACCCTTTTACTTTACCTGATAGTATGGACAGTTGAAGTTACAGCTGTCCAGTGCTTCATGAGCCATGATTCACATGTTGTCTGCAGTTCATGAAAGATAAGGAAGATCATTGATAAATTGATATAGACATTTGAGGAAGAGATGGCAAAATATTTATACTTGTCAAAATATGGATGACAAGTGTAACTATAGCAAAGGAATTTCTTTGTAGCAAAGCCAGAAAGATGATTAGTTATGTGAAAATCATAGACTGAGAACAAACTTCTGGGTAAAGCTGCTTCTCACTGGCATGTTGATAAAGGTGACCATGGTGTCAGTCTTGAGCTTTTAAAAGGCATTCTAGTTCACATTTATTTCACTTGCCAATAGCAATAATGTAAGCACTTTGTCCTGACCTCTTAGACCCAAGTAATCACCAAAACTGTATTAATTCTAACACTGTTTGGCCAGTGGTTCATGCATATTTCTAGTTAGTTATATATATTAAGTTAATCAATTTCCATTAATCTCTGTATCACCATGGGTCTGTGGCCTACCAGTAAGGTTCTGGCTGGTGTGTCTTCTATTTCAGCAGTTACATGGTGTCTCTCAGACTCTGCCTGCTCCCTCTGCTCAGATTTCTCACCTGGCTTTGCTCTGCTAAGCCATTGGCCAAAAGAGCTTTATTCATCAACCAAAAAGAAACACATATAAAGAAGGACATCCCACATCATCTCCCCTTTTCCGTCTAAATAAAAAGGAAGATTATAACATAGTCAAATTACATATACAAAACAGTTATCAAAAAGAATTATAGTTACAATATTTAGTCCATTTACATTTGGCATTTTAAGGAAAATACTCTATCACCTATTCTATTTTTTATAAGTCTAAAGTTTTATATCTAATTTAATTTTTATCAAAACCAAGGAAAACTATAACTACTTGTCTTCAACACTTCAAAGACCTCAAAAGTATATAATATCACCTATGAAACAGGAAACACATTGTAAACAACTTCCAAAGTTCTAGAATTGACAGAGACATCCTCTTGCCCGAACAGTTAGAGTTCTTCTATAACATTGGAGCAGTCATCTTCAGCCTACAGGCTGATAGTATCTGGAAAACTTTTCCATGAAGCAAAAAGTTTGAATGATTGTTTTACCTATATTGGCAGTTTATCAGTCACTTTTTTCTATGTACTGCAGAATATCTGGCAGATTTTTCTGTGATGTAGGAACCTTGAAGGACTTTCTCATTATTCTTAAGCAATTCAGCAGTCATTTTTCTGTGGACCCTGCATGTCCATTTTATACAGCATAACATCAAGGAGTCCAGGCAAGCACACTTTCTTGTCCAAATGGCTAGTCTTGTCAATTGGAAGCAAATTTGATAATGAGTTTTTTCAATGCCCATCAACTTCTCTGAAGTAACTGGTACTGCCAGAAGCAGACATGTCTCACTGTTGATAAAAGTCTAAGTTCTTAAAACATTTTAAATGCCATATTCTGTAAGTCTTTGAAGTGTTGAAGATTTTCTATCTAATTGAAATTTATATCGATATATCTAGAAAACATAACTAACACAATTACAAGTTTGGCTGTCATAAATGACTATTAATCTGTAATTTTTAATTATATATTATATTTTTAAATGAGCTGCACAAACATAATACCTTAAGTAAGAGCATAAATACATATACACAGTGTAACAAAATCAATCTTAAATTTGCATCAATAGACCAAGGTTCACACCAATGCAAAGTATTCATCTCTATATCATATCCCTGATTTTTTTCTTAAGAAAGACATTGATTGTGACCATTAACAATTTTAATCAAACTCCTTTAAAGGAAAACAAACATTTATAAACAATATTTGGGAAATTGGCTGCAGTTCTCAAGACTGCTTCCTGCTGATTTTTGGGTGAAGTATTCTTAGGGTTTGTGGAGACCTTTTGTGAATTTTGTTTCATCAAACCACATTAACCTGGAAGGAATCCACAGATTCTCATTTCCTGTGCAAACAGAAGCAGAACCTCTTTTCCAGAGCAACATATCTTAAGATTCAAATTTTGAAGTCAAGAAATCTTTATGTTGGTGTAACTTAGCAGCCCCCATGATCAAATGTCTCTCTGAAGTCAAGTATTCAAAGAAAACACAATAATATACACAATTCAGACGCCCTGTGTATTTTCCATCTTTGCATGGCTTATTTATATTTTGCTCTCTTTACTCTTTAGTCTATTACTGTCTATACTCTTTTACTGTCTCTTTAAAGAATTTATTTATTTATTTTTAAAACAATTTACATCTTTTTATAACTGTCTATATTCTTTTTCCTCTCTCTTCCAATCCTATGCACGTTTTTAAAAACACACTATACCTAGTTCAGAGGTCATTTATGTCTGAATCTGTCTTATTGTGTATCCAAAATCATTTTCTGATAATGAGAATTTTAAAATGGTAAGCAGTGTGCTTGTGGCAGCCCTGGATGCTGACTCTGCCTCTCTTGGCCTTTCAATATGGCAGAGGTAAGTTTACTGCCAGCTTTGGGACTGCTGAGTGGGAGCTGCACTCACCTCCTCAACTCTGGGAAGCACTGTGCAGCACATAAACCTTTTCTGTCTGAGCAAAAGCTAAATCTGCCATGCAGCCATGCTGTTTGGCCTGGAAATATTTCCGTGTATGGCAGTGGGAGTCTGTCATGGTTTCCTGCTTGTGCATGCCCAGGAGACCCAATCAAGCTGCTTTCCCAGGGAGGGATGCTTAGCAGCACACAAGCTCTTATTTACTTTCCTCCTAACCCCAAGTGGACATACAAACACCTGAACACAAACTGTGTAGCTGGAAAATGGGTTAGTTCCAAGTGTATGGGCGCCATTTTGTAAACTTCTGTGAACATCAGTAGCACCTTCTCAAGCAGTTTATGGGAGACTCCTTCTGTTCCACATTCTGACCAGTTATAAAATCATGAAAACATCTAATTCTAAATTCACTGATGAGTGGAGCCTGGTTTTCTGAACTAATATTGGATTGCAGTTCCTCAAGGACTGCCAGCAAAGGGCATGTTTTCTGTGTCATCTGGTATTCAAAGCTCAATAGTTGTTCAACCAGCTGTTCATTCAAGTTAGATATGCTCTTCAGTTCATACGCCAAAAAGACTGAAGAAGAGACTTCAAAATATTAAAGAATTTGAAATGAACCATGTTTTCCACATCATTACTTTGTTAATCTGAATAATAATTATCAGAATAATCTTTTGAATATTGAAAGACCTTCCAATATGTAGCTATTCCATTAAAGCATGCTGTATTTTTCCCTTTTTACATAGTCAAAACATTCACTGAGACCCATAATCTATGGATTGAGAGTTTGGTCTTTAGATTTTTCATGTGAGTGACTTTAATACCCTTGATGAGGAGCAGGAAGGACAGCAAGAAGAAAAGTGAAACTCAAAATTCTTCTGCTGATACAATTAAAGTGTTTATTAATATTAAACCAGATTGATTAACTGATATAGTAGTATCATAGTATTTAATTAGAGATGTTTCAAACACTAATATTTTACAGTAGTACATTTCTGAATCCACTTGAAATAAAGTTTCATTATGTCAAATAATTAAAAACTTTAAACACATGTAATACCTTTGAATCTTTTTTTATTTTTATTTATTTTTTTTATTTTTTATTTTTTTGAAAAAAATTTTCTGCCTCCTCCCCGCCTCCCATTTCCCTCCACCTCCTCCCGCCCCTCTCCTCTCCCCCCACTCCTCTTCTCCTCCCTCTCCAGTCTGAAGAGCAGTCAGGGTTCCCTGCCCTGTGGAAAGTCCAAGGTCCTCCCCG
This sequence comes from Chionomys nivalis, assembly GCF_950005125.1. Lineage (NCBI taxonomy): Eukaryota > Metazoa > Chordata > Mammalia > Rodentia > Cricetidae > Chionomys > Chionomys nivalis. Next base: position 102,031,059 of record NC_080087.1, on the reverse strand, counting down.
CTCCATCCAGGTCTAGGAAGGTGAACATCCAAACTTTCTAGGCTCCCACAAAGCCAGAACATGAAGTAGGATCAAAACCCCGTGCCATTCTCTTTGGCCTCTCATCAGCTCTCATTGTCGGCCATGTTCAGAGAGTCCGGTTTTATTCCCATGCTTTTTCAGTCATAGTCCAGATGGCCTTCGTGAGCTCCCAATAGATCAGCCCCACTGTCTCAGTGGGTGGGTGCACCCCTCCCGTGGTCCTGACTTCCTTGCTCATGTTTTCCCTCCTTCTGCTCCTCAATAGGACTTTGGGAGCTCAGTCCGGTGCTCCAGTGTGGGTCTCTGTCTTTATCTCCATCCATCGCTAGATGAAGGTTCTATGGTGATATGTAAGATTTTCATCAGTATGGCTATAGGATAGGGTCATTTCAGGTTCCCTATCCTCAGGTGCCCAAGGAACTAACTGGGGACAGTGCCCTGGGCACCTGGTAGCCACTCCAGGTTCAAGTCTCTTGCCAACCCTTAGGTGGCTCCCTTAACTAAGATATGTGCTTCCCTGCTCCCCTATCCAACCTTCCTTTATCCCCAATCATTCTGTGTCCCCAAGATCCCGCCCCCATCCTCTCCTTCTCACTTTTCTCTCCCCATATCCCCTTATCCCCATCCCTCCCCACCCTCAAGATTCCAATTTTTTGCCCAGCAATCTTGTCTACTTCCTACGCTGGAGAGGTTGTGGAGAAAGGGGTACCCTCATCCATTGCTGGTGGGAATGCAAACTTGTGCAACCACTTTGGAAATCAGTGTGGTGATTTCTCAGGAAATTTGGGATCAACCTACCCCTGGACCCAGCAATACCACTCTTGGGAATATACCCAAGAGATGCCCTATCATATGACAAAAGCATTTGTTCAACCATGTTCATAGCAGCATTATTTGTAATAGGCAGAACCTGGAAGCAACCTAGATGTCCTTCAATGGAAGAATGGATGAAGAAAGTGTGGAATATATACACATTAGAGTACTACTCTGCGGTAAAAAACAATGACTTCTCGAATTTTGCATGCAAAGGATGGAAATAGAAAACACTATCCTAAGTGAGGTAACCCAGACCCAAAAAGAAGATTAAGGGATGTACTCACTCATAATTGGTGTCTAGCCATAGATAGGGGCCACTGAGTCTATAATTTGTGATCCTAAAGAAGCTAAATAAGAGGGTGAACCCAAGGAAAAACATATAGTTATCCTCCTGGCTTTGGGAAGTAGACAAGCCTGCGGGGCAAAAAATTGGAATCTTTGAATGGTTTTAAATTGTGTATTTCTCCTTGAAATATGTTTTCTTTTGCATATCGCATTTTAACAGAAGCTTTTGATCAAAGTGTGAATCAAAATTGCAAGATTAATCGAAGAATATCACAGACAGACACCCTCGGATGGCATGGCTCTTGGATTACATCTACTTATGTGTTTTTACTGTATGTCTTTTCTCTTAGGATTACTATGAGTATACGAAAACATTCTAGCTGTAAAAATTGAGATCCTTGCTTATGTTAGATCATCAAACATAACAGTAACTAGAGTCAGGCTGTAGGTGTTATAATTCAATATCATCAACACTGGCTGAAGCCACAAAGAAGTTGTAAGATTTCAGTGACAATGTTTTAGGAATAATGCCTTAACACACTCAGTATTATTGATAATGGGGTATTTTAACTAGCAAGACTTCCTTCAGAAAGAAATCCTTGATATTTATTTCAAACTCTGCTTCAATTAAAGCAAATTGGCATTTATATGACTTAGCAGTGGTACAATTTTAAGAGGTCTGATGCTGTACCATAGGGGAGGAACAACACATGAGACTAAAAGCTGTGATCTGAGGGCTAAAGCAGAAGGAGAAAATGCAGGTGAAAGAGAATTCCTTTTTGCATATTCCAATTTGGCTGCACAATGGATCACACGGTTTTTATTGGAATGAATGCAGACAAAGGCCAATTTTCCTGAATGTGTTTATAAATAGAGATCATAGGGCTGGAGTTACTTGCCAGTAAAAGCAATGGGAAGACAGAATCACCATTCTAAGCATGATTAAACAAGAAATAAGCTATTTATGATTGTAAAAGTTTTCTTTACAACCTAGAATAGAGCAAAATTTCCTTGAATTCTGAAACTGAGAAGAGCATTACCTAGCACGATTCACTATTATTTTCTCAATATTAATGCTGTTCACATTACTGAACTCAGATTGCCCATTTTCATTTCTATGCTACACTGATCTGCTATTATATTGGCAGATAAATACAATTATCTACTCAGTTTTGCTACAAACTGGTTTATAGACATGATACACAATCTACAATGCTATTCTTTAACAGATGCAATTATTTCTTTTTATCTAATATTGATTGAATTAAATTATTGCCCTTTGCATTGCTTCTTTCAATGATACAATTTTAATTGGTTACATTGATTTAGTAATTTGAGTATAACTTCAAACCTAGTCCTTATCTATAACATGTTTCTATTTTAACTCTCTTACCTTTATTTAGTCTGATAGTTAGAAATCTATTCATTTCATTAAATATTTTAATATTTTAAGTTCATTGGTTTATATACTATTATGAAAAGATACCATTTAGGTAGTCTTCTATCAGTTGACAATAATGCCATTAAATGATTCATATTTAAATTAATAATTAAAAAATATTTGCTGTATTGACACTATTAAATTTAGAATGTCACAATTTAAAAAATTCTGTCTTCTGTTGTTTAGAAATCAGATATAAACTTTTCAATTTTAGTAATTTCTGAAATGTTGGACTTAGGTTTAATTAATGTTACCTATTTTTTTTTCACAATGTCCACAGAGGTTTTGTCACATGAAACACTGTAGAGATCGTGGAGAAATTTTCATTTTGCATTGACCTGTAAATATATAACTATATTAGCATAAACTTTACAATGTAGCTTAAAAGTTCTGTCCTTTCGGATAAGCATATTTTCAAGATAATACCGCATAAACTATTACCAACAAGTGGTACTGGACTGTATAGTGGATAAAGTCCTTTCTTCATAAAGTCCACACACAATGTCTTATATGATACAAAGAAATAAAGATACACATCCTGATTAAGGAAAAGTCATGGGGGTATTTGTTTTTTTGGAAAAGGGAGAATCATTATGTTACCCATGCTAGACTAGAATTAAAAAATCAGGAGGTTTTAAATAAACGCATAACATCTAGTTTTTGCATAAGAAAACTACAAGAATCTTCAAAACCAGAGTTTTAAAAAGTTTGAATAGCAGAGAAATGACCTGCGAGGGGGAAGAAAGCAATACGTCAGCAAGGCTTAGTTGACTGGTGCTGGTTCAAACTTCCAGAGTCTGATCCTGAACAGTTTATTTTTGACATATTTAAGCAAAGCCCAACTTTGGAAGAAAGGGTCCTTGTAAAAATTGTAGCAACAAAACTTAATAAGGTATGACACCACAGAAACTCCTTTGCAAAAATACATGCCTTTTATAAAGTATCTATGACCTCTTCCATTCATAAGAATGGGTTCTCCTGAGACAATTCTCAGGATAAAGGTCTAGCCTAATAGTAGACTCTTTGGCAAAGAACAGTGGCACTATGAGATTAGATGTGATCTATCTCTTTCCTGACTCTGATTCCTTTGGTTAAGTTCCCAGGAGCTGCGTCACAGGTCAGACAGTATTTACATGTTTTATTCTGAGGGAACTCCAAACTAATTCTCACAATAACTGTAATGGTTTGTGTTTCCATTAGTAAGAGATAATGGGTTCCTCTCTTGGCATTGTTCTCTAGTATTTGTTATTCTTTTTGTTTGTTTGGTTTTTGATTTTCTTTTTATTTATTCTTTGTGTCTTTCATATCATGCATCTCTATCCCATTCATTTTCTCCTCCTTTCATATCCACTCTCTGCCCTTGCAATCCACCCAGAAATCAAATAAAATTTAATAGAAAAAAGAAAAGATAAAGAGATTTTTAAAAAGGACAAAGGGAAAAATGCTTGCCATGGAAGCTGTAGTGTAACACAGTGAGTCAGAGTCAGGCAGTAAACCCTTTTCCATATACTTTCCTTGCAAGTGTTCCTTACAAAGAGTCATTGGTCTGGTTTGAGGTCTCTGTTTTCTGCTACACTATCTATTCAGGGCCCTCACTGGAACTCCTCTTTGATGTCCTGTTGTCCTGTGTTGTGAAGATCCTACAGCTTTGGGTCTTCAGGATTGGCCTTTTCATGTTTCCAACAGGTCACAGATGGTATGGATGTTGGGGTAGGCCAAATCTTCACCCTGGTTCTGGGCCTGAGTAGTTGCAGGACTGGTCAGCCTGCCAGCTTTCCCTATCCTACCCACCATAGTGAGCTCTTCAGCATTGCCCTGATGGTGAGTTTACCCCCTGCAGCAATGAGCAAGTGGTGGGACCAGTTCTCCTGCCTTCAAGCCCTTGGAGTCAGCACTCCCACACCTGAACCATGGGGGCCAGCTCTACTGTTGTTGCCCCGCTGAGGTTCAGGGCCCACTCGCCGAGTTCTGAAGCTGGTGAGGGGCAAGGACAGCTCTCCCACTCGTATAACTTCAGGATCTCATCTCTCACCCGCCTCAGACACATAAGGATGGGGAGGGATGACATCTCTTCCCTTGGTGCACACTGCTATTTGGCAGATGAGGGACAGGTCCAGATATCCCATGCTCACATTCTTGGTCAGTTCATGCAAACCCCTGGCAATAGGGGAAGCGCCACTCTGCTGCCGAGATGAGGTACAAGGCCTGTTTTCCTGAGTGTTGTAGCTGATGAAGCAGAAGGTCATCTCCTTCAACAACTGGAGATAGGGTTGGGGGGAGAGCTGCCCAGGTAAGGTTTAGGATCCTTTCTCCTGAATACTTCAGCTAGTGAGGGGAAGGACCAATTCTCCCCAGTGTTACAGCCAGTAGGGGGAGGCAACTATGTGCAGTCCTATCATCTTGGCCTTTGGTGCTATCAGGAGCCATGAACTTCATCAGACTGGTTGCATCAGAACCATGAACCATGAACCCAGATATTGGTCTCAGCAGCAGTCCAGGACCAGTCTCTCTCTCTCTCTCTCTCTCTCTCTCTCTCTCTCTCTCTCTCTCTCTCTCTCTCTCCCCCTCTCTCCCTCTCTCTCCTCTCTCTCTTCCCCTCTCCCTCTCCCCCTCTCCCTATCTCTCTACCCCCCATAACACAACATACATTTGTTCACCATAATAGGGCCCAACTGCCTGGCACCACAATGTGCTAGATGGGCCCCTGTTTTCCCCTTGGAGTCTGGAGCAGCCCACCTCAGTCCTGTATGTGCATCTTCTTGTCCTGCTCAGTCCATCATGACACTTGGCAGGACTACACTTCCTCAATACAAAGAGATCAAAACAGTACCCAACTGCCTATTATCCCAGGCAGGCTCCTAGTTGGTACAAAGGTGTTGCTGGAGTCCTCTCATGGGTGGGTCTTGAAATCTTGGCTGCATTTTGTTGAGTCCTGCCTGCCTCACCTGCATGATGTGGGGTAGAGTATCCACATTTGTTATTCTTTATTCATGATGATAACCTGCCAAGAGATCAGCTCTCAGCAGGTCAGAGAAACTAAGGAGGAATCATGGAATTGGGTAAATTCTGGACAGATGAACAGAACTAATGGGAACTTTATCTGAGGGTCAAAGGTTAATTCTTCATTTAGTTTTTCTTTCTCTTGTTTGTTCCTACACTGTTTGTTTTCTGTTCTGTTCTTTTACCCTGATGTTTTCCTTCTTCTTCTTTGTTTTCCTTTTTGTTCTCCTTCTATCTTTTTCTTGTTTTCTTTTACTTATTCCCTGGTGATTTCTTTCTAACTTCTCTTATTTTTTCTTTTATCACTTATCTACCTTCTAAGATAAGAATATCTACAGAAGAAAAGATTACCTTACAATCACAAATTACATATTCTACAAAAACAAATTAAAATCCTTAGACAGGAAGAAATCATATTATGAATACAAGTTACATGATTTTCTTAGAAGCCGCCAAGTAGTTAAACATTTTCCTTTGTATTAATTTTCCCATCATTGACACCTTCACCCCAAAGCAATGTTTCTTTTATAACTTGTTAACAAAGTTTTAAGCAACCCAAGAATATTTCAGCTAGTTCCTTTGTATTGTCAGGCAGATATTTGTGGTTACAGAGAAAAGATCAATCATTTTATTATTTATATCAAAAGTAATCTTAAAAGTATCATAAAAGAGTCACAAATATAAACTTCATTAGGACTCCAGGACCCCTCCCTATTTGGGGGTACCCTGCCAAAGATATAGCTGTGCCAGGGGCAACCCCAACCCATTCTTGCTCAATTAAATCCTCTCTGGATCCTGGTACTGCAGGACATCCAGACTTTGTATCTTACCCTACCCAAAAGCCTATTGCAGTGGACAAATTGCTTTAGATTTTGGGTTTGAGCACAGGCTTGGAAGTAGGCGGTGACAAGTATAAATCTGATCCCCAATTGCAGAAAAATTATCCAAATTCACCCAGGACATTTGGGTCCTATACTCCCATCTCTGTCCCTACCTCATTTTCCGCTTCTGCCTGCTATTCCACCTTATGTCTTGTTTTTCCATTTGTTACAACATGTAAGAAGAGACTGTATTCTCCACATGACTCTTGCTCCTCCTCCTCCTTCCCTCCCTCCTTCCCCCTTCCCTCCCTCTCTCCCTCTCTCCCTCTCTCCCTCCCACATGCAACCTGTGGGTGTCCTTCTTTCCCATCTGACTGACAGGCTTCCCATGGAAAGTTTTGTCTGTCTTTCTATTAAAAATTTCCTGTCTACTTTGTATCGGTCTGTGCCTATATGTTTTCTTATGTAAAGAAGCATGTGGCCACTGAACGCTTGTTTCTGGCTGATTTTAAATGCCTGAATTTATATGTTCCATGTGTGCTGATAACAGTTCAGTTGTTGTTATTACAACTAGCTGCCTGGGCTCAGAATTTGCTTCTGGAATTTTCTGGCCCTGAATCTGATGTATTGGTAAAGGAAGTTATTTTATGCTGTTCTACCTTACTAAACAAAAAAAATGGCAAAAAATTGGATTTGGTTAAAAATACATGACAAAAAGTCAACTTAAAACTTGTAATTCTAAATTGGAATTGTTCTGGGAAACACCACCTGTCTGGCAACACTTTAAGTACAATATGTGGGCAGCCACCATTTTTGACTAAGGTTGAAAAAGAGTCATATGACTTCACCAACATCTTGAATAAAGGTGACCACGTAGATTGGGCCCACTCAGGAGACATCAGGTCTCCAAGTTATTTTAGATTAAGATAGATTTCTGTATGATAACTCTTTTCCTGTCCTAATAACAAGGTTTATTGTTTGCACTGTAAAATCTTGGTTTAACTTTCCACAGATTATAATTATGCTCTATATCTCAGAACCACAGCCAAACCTCAGAGACTGAGATATCCCTATTTTACAATGCAGCAAGACAATGGTCTAAATAGTCTGACAAAGATTCTCACCTTATCTAAGGTCTACTGAGGCTAACAAAGACCAATTTAAAAAATATATGTTTAGCCAGGTGCTGGTGGCACACACCTTTAATCCCAGCACTCGGGAGGCAGAGGCAGGTGGACCTCTGTGAGTTTGAGTCCAGCCTGGTCTACAAGAGTTAGTTCCAGGATAGGCACCAAAGTTACACAGAGAAACCCTGTCTCGAAAAACCAAAAAAGAAAAAAAAATATGTTTAACCTTCTTGCTTTTACTAACATTGGTAAATTGTAGCTAATTTGGTAAACTAAGTCAAACAGACAGCTGTTATGTTTTATAATGGACTACTAAGACATACAAGTTAATCATCAATTAGCTCATAAAGGACCAAGTTCTTTAATACGTTCATATTTAGCTCATATATATATATATATATATATATATATATATATACCCAAAGTGAAGCCTAAACAACATTTGTGTAGCTTAGATATACCTAACAGAGAATGATAGATACCCTGATCATCCTCAAATGCTTTCTAGATCTGAGTATAAGGCATTTTAATAAATAAAACATTTCGTGATAGAGCCATGTCAGCTCCTGGCAGCATCCTGTCTCTCCTCCAAGGAAGATGAATGGCTGCAGAAGAACTTCCACTTAGAACTTGCTTTAAATGAAGCAAAGTCAGTCACAGAGTGGAAAACTGCTTTGCACTTTAACTGCTGCCAAGACCCTGTCCAGACTGTGAACAGTCAGGACACTGGGGAATTGATTACCCTACTTTGCTAGGACAAGGTGGGCTACTCTCCTCAAACTCCTACTTCACAGGAAAGTCGGTGAGCTTTTCTGGTTTTGGCAGATGAAGACCAGTAGGGCTCTGGGACCTCTGTTCTCAACAATCGCAGAGAAACCTGGGATAGCTGCTCCAGGTAACCAAAAAGCTGTCTCAGTTCTGCTTACTCAGGTGAAATTTATTCACCTCAGATCTGGTTTGTTTGATGACTAGGATATTGACAGATTTACCAGTTTAATGCCTTTTCCCCAACCCTCCTGGGCTACCATCTTGGTAGCTCAGTTCATTAGTTAAATTTCCTGTTTAGAATACAGACAGGGTTGCTTCATTCAGAAGCTTCATAGCACAGGATAAACAGGTTTCAGATGTAACTTCGGAGGTTCAGAATGTTAGCACTGATAAATGCAGTTTTGACTGGTACTGCATAGAGGCTTTTTTCAGTATTGCCGTATTGTCTCCAGCCACATATGGAAAAACTCTGCTGAAATGTCAACTCCTCACCCTCGGAAACAGGGTAGCATTAGAGAGGGTTTGAAAAACTGTAGCTGTTCCTCCTCTCTTCTCCCCAGCTTCCCTTATTTCTCCTCCTTCATTTGCTCAACCACTTTCATTCAGTAAATTTCCTCTGGTTGTCTTCTAAGTATAGACTCAAAGGTGCATTTTATCAGGCAAAAAGTCTGCCCTAAGAAAAATGTTTTAATCCAAAAATAAAGCCTTTGCTATGAGATCAAAATTTAAATCCATTTCAGCTGTCTTGCAGATACCTGCTTCATCCTGGGGAAAAAAAATGTTCCTTTAATCAAGAAATTTAGCCTGGGGAACCATTCTCTACACAGGTCCACTCCTCTGCTAGACTTGCGCCAAGGCCAAGCCACAAGGGGGCCTTCCAGATATGCCATCCCCTGAACCAGTTTTGAGGGCATCAACCAGGTGAGTACTGGCCGGTTGACTTCACCCACATGCCCACTGATGAAAAAAGCTCCATTAACTCTTAACTCTTGTTGACACCTTTACAGGGTGGATCCACTCCCCACCTCCAGGGAAATAGAAGATGTGATAGTTCAGGTGCTCCTGAACATCATCCTCCGATTTGGCATGCCATCTCCTATAGTTCCTGGGACATCAGTGCTTGTACCACTTCTTCAGGCTCAAAAATATCCCAATGAGCGGCATATCTGCTTTTGTCTCTGGCTTATTCGCCCACCTGTCCTCTCTTGTATAACCAGGGCACATATCCACTTTATTCTCTCTGGCAGTGATCACTCTTCCCATGGCTAGCCCTGTTCACAGGGTTGGTGTTATTTTTTTCTTTTCTCCTAGCAACTTGCCTCCTCTGCTTTCTTAAGGAACAGATGCCTGAGGTCTCCAGAATGGCAGTTAACCAAATGCCATACCTTACCTTATTTCTGAAAAATAGAAACTCTCAATATGTTGTAGAATCAATGAAAATTCGAAGGGCAGTTATGACTCAATCAAGAATGACAAAATGATGCAGAAAAATATTTTAGTATTAATTTCTACTTCCCTAATCCCCTTTTGACCCACATGCATTATCCATATTTTATGAATCACTTGATTTAAGGTATTTGTTGTCCTATTCATAGTCAGAGTATTATGAAGACACTAGGTTGGAAAGACATTGATTAAAATATGAAATAGTGAATTATTAAATAATCTAAGGTGATACCACCACTTTAATTTTTTTAAAAAAGATTTATTTTCTTTTAAATTATGTGTGCACCTGTATGTGAGTGTGTGTGGTGTGTGTGTGTGTGTGTGTGTATGTGTGCCTACATAGACATGTTTTCATTCAGGGGCCAATGCAGTCCAAAAATGCATCAACTACCCTGGAACTGCAGCTACAATCTGTGTGAGTCACCCAGAGCGGGTGCTGGGAATGGAGCTTAGATGCTCAAAGAGCTGTAAACTGAAATTGTGCAATTATCATCCATGTACTGATTACAACTCTGTTCAAGGTTAAGTGAGGCCACCATCATATTTGTATTATGACTTGGTTCTAAAGAAGACACTTCTCCATGATACATTTGAATCTTAAAGACATGAACTGACTTTTATGGCTTGGAGCAATAGTTTCATTATCACCATTCCCTGCTTGCATCCTGTATTTAGTCATCTCTATGGCCTGTTGTAATAAGTGCTGCAGCTTCGGGAGGATAAGTTCTTTCTTTACAATCCTTTAGGTCAAATTAAAAGAGGTTTGCCTTACATGCCTTCAGCTAATGGCAATGTAAGATTTAGATGTGATAGAAAGGCTCATAAAACAGCTGAATATCCATTCATAGTATTGTCTGATTCATAGACCATGAAAATTCATGTTATTTATGTTCTCTGTGGCTTCCTTAAGTGCTGTGTATGAAAGAGTTTGAAGAGGGAGGAGACATAGAGAAAAATTAATTTCTTGAAGGTAGAAGAAAAATAGCATGTAAAGAGCCATTAAAAATTCATAGATATAAAAAGTGCTTTTCGTTTTGCTAATTGTTCACAAAGATTTACATAGTATCCAGAGAAATATAAAGATATAAACAATAGTAAATTTTTGTATAATTTAAAAAATCGTTTTGGGTCAGTGGCTGCTTATTCCCTCGTATGAATATTATTGACTTTGTGTAAGAGCAATAAATATTTTGCATTTAAATTAAACTGGTGCATTATATTACTTGTTTCTGCACTTATCCACAAGCCTACCAATGCATGATTTCATGCTAACAAGTAAATAGAAAGGAGAGAAGATAATGCTGAAAGCAATTATTTTCTATTTATCCAAGTTTGAAAAGAATCAAAATTATTCCAAGTATTATTTAGCACACATCAAAATTTAGCCAAAATGGTAAATAAGGAAAAATAATAACCAATTATGTTGTGGGAAATGCAGAATATTTTATTGTACACATAGTTTTTCTTTTTTATCATACTTGTCTGAGTTGCATTTGTTAACATGTGATGTGATTCAAAGGATGAAGAAATGCAGCCACATCTTAGAAAATATATGATGATTTCTTAATGTATTTCATGTGAACATTGCATAACTATTACAGATTGCAAATAATGCACACATTCCCTTCTAACTCTTTTTTAAAGAATAACCATCACTAAGGAGACAAAATTTAAATAACTTTCTAGTTATCTATAGTTGAAATATTGGGAGACTCAGAAGGAATATATCAATCATATTGATTGTAGCGATTTTCTGGCAATATCGATAATGTTTCGCATTGAAAGGGTTGTAAATCCTTTACACCTTTATTCAAATTTAATTGATCACTTCTTTTCCTTGAGTTTATCTGAAAGTTGATCCTTTGAACATTTATTCTCTGGTCCTCTATGTAACAGCCAAGACAATGGCCACAGTTATTATCAGCACGTGTAGTATCTGAGAGTTGATAGCTTTTCTACAGTGAAGATTAAATCTTTGGTTAAAGAATGGTGTTTGTACTAAGAACGGTGGAAGAGGAGAAGTGAAAGGTAGGCTTTCCTCAATAGTTCAGAAAATGGGCAGCCTGGCAAAGCACCATGGCTCCAGCTCTAGAAATGACTCCACTGAGATGAGGAAATTCTGGAAGGGAAAGAACATTATATTGAATGAATAATTTACTTCTATTTCTTTAGCATGCCTTAAAGTGTTTTCATCATTCTTAGAAGCTGTGTCACCTTGCTGGGTGACTGACTTGCTCAGCTGGAATCTTAGATCCTCACCCAGGCCAAATATTTCATTACCTTGATCAAAGTAAAATTGTTTCCATTAAGTTATCTCAAGTTGTGTAACACATCTTTTTCTGGAGAGGCGACCCTGAAATCTTTAGGGAGATGAGATGAAGCTGAAGAATAACTCATTTCTAACAGGGAAAAGTTTGAGGATATCCTTCCAAAGTGTTCACTGGATGGAATTAGTGTCTGGACTGGAGGGAGAGTCCCCATCCCCATGTACCGACTCCAGGCAAGGGTGCTCATTGAGGAGGAGAGAGATATTGGAGTTTTCTTCTGTTCTTGTTGATCAGAGAACCATAGGCATTTTTAGAACTTCTGCTTTTGGTGTTCCTTTCCCTAAGTCTACCTGAACTCTTTCTATCTCTGACACATACCACTCTTTGTCCTGGGATGTAACCCTAATTGCCATTTAAAGAATGGGAAAATGATCTAACTAATTAGAAGAGGTGAGTGGGGTGATTGGCTGTGGCACCTCTCTAGCACAACTATTTAAGGACCATTAATGTACACCTATAGTTTCAGCTATATACCAGATGTAGAGAGAAAAGCCAGCCCTTGACTGACACCTGCATAGGAAGCTGAGTGACAATGAGAGGAAATAGTTCATTTAAACGTTTTGGTTTTTAGGGCTTAGGATATATGTATATATAGATAAAGAAAGAAGAGAGATAGAAGAGAGAGAGAGAGAGAGAGAGAGAGAGAGAGAGAGAGAGAGAGAGAGAGAGAGAGAGAGAGAGAGAGAGAACTTGGAATGGCATGGGCTTTTGTAGCCTCAAATCTGACCCCTAGTGACACATTTTTTTTTTCAGCAGGGCCGCACCTCCTAATCCCTGCCAGATAGTTCCATCAGCTTTTGGCCAATTATTCAATTATATAAGCCAATGGGAGGGTTTTATCAATCAAATCTGACAGGAGAAATTTAATACAGATACCTGAGATGTGGGCAGTCTTAGATTTCTTGTTTCCATTGATATACACAGTTTTCAGCAATCATTGGTTCCTATAGTTTTCAGTAAGTTCATACACACCAATATGTTTTCACCAATATAGGTGAAATCCACTTAATAAAAATATTAGAAATAAATACAAATAAACAAAAATACCCTGGGTATTACCATAAAATGTGAAAACAAACAAAAAAATTATAAAATAGGAACATTTGGTAAAATAACTTTGCTTATAAAACTATACATTTTTACATTTTACATTTTAATTCATTCATTAGATCATTAGTAATGAAAACAAGTTAAAGTACAAATTTAATACTTAAGGAAAACTACATAAAACCAGAAGAAATAGTGTTCAGGGAATAGCACACTGACTGGTTGTCCAGTCCTAAATAGGCAGTCCTGAAAACATATATAAACAAAGGGATGTGGATCAAAAAGTTTCTATTCATATTTAGAAGAAAAATATATTTGTATGTGCAACAATAATTAAAGAAAAAAGAAGGCCATCAATTTGAATGAAAGTTGAGGGATCTTTATAATGGAGAGATTAGATGGAGAAAAAAGTAGAAAATTATATTTCAAGAACTACATAATAAAGTATGTATTATACTGAAAATTGGAAAGTTTTTTCAATATTCAGAAAATAATGCCAAACCCACTACATAAATGATTAAAGTCTGCACTCAATTAATTTGGAAATAGAGAGGCAGCGTAAGTATATACTATCTGCACACAAACTTTTTCAGTTAGGTGGTGCTAATGCAAAACGGGTATCTTTAAGGACCACCACACCCTAAAAGGAATATCAGAGTGATAATCATACATCTATGAATATAGAAAAAGTCAGCAACAGTGCAAACACATCAATAAAACAGTGACTTTAAGCATGTGAACATATGTTATTAAGTTGTTTTAGGGTAAAAAGACCCCAAAACTTCAGATATCTGTAAAATTATTTCCTCTACTTGTGTAGGTGTTAACATAAAATAATATTAATATAGCTATACTCACCATACATATAAATAATGAAGATACAGCCCAAGTGTGGTGGAAGAAGACTATAGACACAGAAGTCAGGAGGTTAGATTAAATGATCAGGATCAGGTTGTATAAAAATGTGACCCCAACCTATATTATATGAAATCCTGTGTCAATAAAAAGCAAACAAAAGAAGAATTAACACACACTTCTAAATAATGCAAAGTAAATAAACTGAATTCACAAGTAAAATATTTTACATGAAAATTCATTTACATAATAAAAAACTAAAATTACTTGAGAGTTACATTATACTTGTAGCATGAAATGACGTAACAGAGAGGATGGAATTTATTTATTATTCAATTTAAAAAGTTGCAAAAAACCCAAGAGAGTATTCCCTAGAGTATAGATGGAGATAGAAGTGTATATTTGCAATGAGTCACCCTATAAATGAATTGATATATCTGAATATTACTTCCTAGAAAATATTAAGAAATAAAAATCTTTCACATATGCTAGTTTGAATAGGAATGAACTCCATAGGTTCATGTATTTGGATGCCTATTTCAAATAGTGACACTATTTGAGAAGATTTAGAAGGATTAGGAGGTGTGGCTTTGTTGGAGGAACTGTGTCACTGAGGGTAGGCTTTGAAGTTTCCAAATCCTGTGGATTTGATAGTAATAGAAGAGTGAATAAGATATCACTTAATAATGTAAGCAGAGTAAAAACATTGATATGATTATAAAGAATCATAGGTTAATATCTTGTGGCACCTAATATAGGTATACTTGTATTTATAGTGACAGGAGTCTGATAAAGACTTGATTACAATTGCCTGTTAGAAAAGAAAAAACAGTGTAATGGGAAATGGGATTATATCTTTCTTAAAATGCATTACTGCCACTTCTGGTTATTCTTAACAACTACTCAAATATGACATGAATGCATAACTTTTTGTTATGCATAACAACATATTGATAAATAGGAGGGCTAAACCTTTCCATTCATTAGATATAAAATAAAGTTTCCTAAACATGTAGTTTTAATTATAAGAACAAGATATATTTTAAATAAATGTATTTGAATATATTTTCAATTAACTATATACCTTCAAGATACTAGGTTATCAGAATATAAGCATTATTCAAAACAACAACAAAAGACAAACAAACAGAAAAACATGTTAGCATTATAGTATTTATATAGTTCAGATTATAGAAAGACTTCCTTTTTGAAGAGTATTACATTTTATTAACTCAATCTTTATGAATGAATTTTGTGAAGAATTAAATAAAGGATTTTTTTCCTATACCTCTTTGTACATAATTCCGAATCTTTCCTAATGGATGCCCAACCAATGAACTTTGGATAGAATTGCAATTAATTTTGGCATCAGATAAAAGATCTTTGTCTTCCCTGTGGAAGTAATATTGAACATCTCATCAGTATTTGTGACTTCCCAAGAATGTAACTATTTGTTATTACTAAAATTCATTATAGATCACAGAATATTCCCTGAAGCAATCACCACATATTTATTTTTCCTTTTGCTGTCAGCACTTTCACATTTTCTGATATGATTTGAAAAGAAGTTATACGATGTTCATCAGTTCTAGGATCTGAAGGTTACATACATACACAGCATAGCCTCAACTACTACAACCTTTGACACATAGAGGAAAGTCACAGTTAAATTTCTGAAATAGGGTGACCCCTTTTCCTGTGCCTTCAATATTGCTTTACTGGAGAGAGTGTCCTACATGTTGTAAATTAGTATCAGTGAATGGAACAAAAGAGAGTCAGGAAGACCATTGTAAATCATGATTATTTTCCTATTTAGGTTGTCCAACTTATTTTTATTTTTAATAAAACGTTAAGACATTTTAACAGTATAAAATTGTTAGGTATTACATTTTGAACAAATTGTATTTTAGCAATTTTCCTTTCCTTTATCTTCCTTACCTTACCCACTACTGTTCCTGGTGCATTGTTTTGGCCTTGCCTAGTTTCTTTTCCTTTCTCATGTCCCATCTGTCCTTTTCCTCATGCTCATTTTGTTTTTACCTGCAATTATGGCTGTTCACACACACACACACGCGAGCGCGCACACATGTACACACTCACAAACATATAAGTATTAGAAGTATATTCACATGAGGAAGAACATGTGATATTTCTTTCGGGGTTTAAGTCACCTTGCTTAATATTATACTTTTCAGATCTTAGTGTCAGGCACAATATGTTTCTGTGAGTTACTATTGGTCAGAGAGACCATAAAGACATTCCAAACAATACAAGCTATTGCCATTGCTCTTGGTTGCTCAACACAACTAATTGGTAATACTCTGTTACTGAAGACACCAAACACTATGGTTGAGGTACATAGAGTAATAAATCTTGAACGGATCAGGAAATCCTCTCCCTACTGTCTTGCCTTTTTAGTGTTGGAAGGTACTAGACTGTAAAAGTGATGTAAAAGCATTGTTATGGCTAGGTGCCATGGCAACCTTATCATGAACTGCTACTCTGAAACGAAAACCTCATGAATGTTTGCTCACTTGGGCTTATTGAATATTGAACCAACATTGACTTGAATTTGAAAATTAACATTTAATTTTACTGACTTGAAAAATCAAGTAATCTGCTATATTATAGAAAATTTAATTTTCCTTTTATCTCAAGTATTCTCATAATTGATTCAACTTTTAAGACCAACTCCATTCACAGATAGTGACACAAAGAAGTAGCATAAACTCTAAGCAGGCCCTCTTTCAAGAGGCCACACACACTGACTGTTTTGTAATGATGATTTTATTTAAGCCTTTTATTGAGACAGAATTCTATCTGTGTTTAAAAATATGAAGTTTAACAAACATTGTTATTTTCTAAACAACAACACATTCCATCTGACAAACAGAAATTACTAAATTATTCATTTTATGTATTCTAGTTATTAGCATTACAGTTATTTTGTATAATAGCCAATCTATTCATTGTAATAATCTCAATCCTCCTCAAGTATCTTTTTAAGAGCCCGTTTGAAAAATAAAAGCTACTGAAAATAATATGGTGTATAAAATTATGCTAGACAAATGAAAGACTGTCTTTAGAAATGAATACACAGCTCAAAGCTCAGCAATTAATCACTACCATACTAATACTATATTAGTGTAATATCACGAATTTCATTACCATTCTGATTGCTTACTCTACTTTTCTAAATTTGTTATTTAATGAAGTGGATTATTCAAATTCTAATCATGAAGAGCAGTGTTATATTCAATTTAGTTTACTTTAACATGTAACCTGTATGTACAATTTCAGAAAATTATTTTGTTATTTTGTTTATGAGCAATAAACAATAAAAATAAATAAAAATTCCACGAAGGAATGCTGCTAAATAAAGAATCCCAAATACCATATGAAAAATGGAATGACAGATTCATTTTTATAGGAATGCTGGAAAACTCTCATCAGTATTTATTAAATATGCTTAAATTTTTACCTTAAAAAACCATATATTTTGTTGTTTATTTGCATAAGTTTATTTACTAAAAGATTTGTAAATGACTTTCATTATTTGCTCAGCTATGTTTTACTCAGAAACTTATTTGAGTTACCCAAAAAATCATGTGAAAATGCTATTTATATATGTATAACTTTTTGAATACTTAGAAGCAATATGATATGTTTATGTGAATATGAAAAATATTTGATTTTATGCAAGTGGGAACTTTTAATTTTCTAACATTAGTCCCTGAAAAAGGAAAAATAAATTAAATTTTGAACTCTTCTTGATGTAAATTATGCCACCCATTTTAATTTTAAGTTGCCAGTGTTTTGTTACTTAATGAGTATTTAAGGATACATGAAAAAAAAATCTAAAGAGTGTAAAAGAACAAATAATGAAAGCCTTCGCACCGCTGATCTTGGTCTTTTATGTGTATTTATAGTTGGATAAGTATATTAAAATTTCTATAATGACACCTTTCTTTAAATGTATGGTAATTGTGATTAGGAACCAAGCATGGTTTGTAGCAAAAGCTTAAAAATAAAACAGCATGCATTGTATCTTTTTTTTAACAATAAAAGTATTTTTTATTGATTGATTTTTATTGAGCTTACATTTTTCTCTGCTCCGCTCCCTCCCACTCCCCTCCCCTTCAATTGTCTCCCAAGGAACTGTCATTTTTATGCTTTCCCTGTCTATTCCACACAAAGATTGTTTGAAGGTGTTTCTGACTTCATTTGGTCGTAATTATATTGGTTTCATCATACTCTTGAAGGTTGCAGCTGCTCTTTACGCTGTCTTCTATTTATCTTATTCTATAATTAAGGAATAAAACAACTCTAACCACAAGTTGAAACACCGATCTAACATATAGTTGCAGTAGTACAGATTCACAGGTGAACTGGCTTACTTGAGGCTGAAAAGGAGGCATAAAGAAACACTTTGGTACTGCTATTTTGAATTGTTGGAGGCGAAGTACAAACTACTCTCAGAGTGGAAAATTCTGGAGGCTGCAGCCCTTGGGGAATCAGTGCGAACCAACATTTTCGTTAATTTTACATTGAGGAAGTTGTCAGGATCTCAAATTAAATATGGTAGCAAATGCCTTTACATGAGAAGGACAAGTGATCCACATTTCTTTTAAGAGAATCCTATTTCTCACTGAAAGTTTAGCAGATACTTACACTGCCTGAAATAAGGGAAATTGAACAACTTTCTATATAACTATTAGTTGTTTTTATATGTTCTTTTATGAAACATATAATAGGACTTTACCATTTTAATATGCTATTTATTTTGGTATGTTCATTTGTTATGCATTGTATAAGCCCCTGATCTATTGTGAAAATTAATTCCTTATATGATAATGTGTTTTACAGGTACATTCTCCCATACCATATGATTTGTTTTCATCGTTTGATTTGCTATATAGAAAACTTTCTCCTGGGTATAATTATGCATGTGTACTTTGTCATCTGAGATTTTGAAATCATGCCCAATAATTTGTCAAGTCATTATGTTCATGCCAGTGCCAAGAACATTTTTTGCTGATTGCTTTTGGGATTTTTGCTATTTCATGTTTTATATTCAATTCAATTTGAGTTGATTTATGAGTGTGGTGTAGGTTTGTCAGTTAAGTTTCAATCTCTTGAATGTGGAAATCCTGTTTTTTCTGACATTTTTGATAGAAGAGACTATCATTTAGTAACATACTACAGGTGCACTTCCGGAAGGATCAGATGACTATATGACAAGGATCATTTCATGGTTTACTATTCTGCTCCCTTGATGTACAAGAACTACACCAATTTAATTCTTACACTTTTGTTATATTGTAGAAACATGAAAAGTGGTTATTCCAGATTTGTTATTCTTCCTTGAGTTTACTTTGCCTGTTGTGAGCATTTGTAGATTCGTATGAACTTGATGATAATTTTTCTATTTATTTAAACATTCTCTCCAGATTTTGAAGGAGAAAACACTGAATAATTGAATCATTTTGAGTAATGCATGTACTTTGAACAGTATCCAGACTTTAATTCATGATCAGTAGATTCTGATCTCCTTTGGGGTGTCTTTTTAATGACTTTAATCAATATTTTGTAGATTTCCATATAAACTCTTTAATCTCCTTTATTAAATTTATTATTACATATTTAATGATAAGGTAAGTAGAATTCTTTTTTAAATACCTGTTTATATGATCTATTAGTCATCTACAGAAATGGAATTTAATATGTAAAAGTATTGTACAACTACTGAAGTAATCCATTTGTTCTGAAAAGTTTTATGGTAGTCTTTAGTGTTTGTCATAGAGACTGTCATGTCGTTTGCAAAGAGATATATTTTGACATTTTAATTATGTTTGGATTGTTATTATCAGCCTTGTGAACTTAATAGTACATTACAATAATATGTCCAAAGTGAATAGAATTTATCCCAGAACGTGATCATAATTTAACTCACAGAAATCAATATGAGACATACCAACTTCAAGGATGAATAAAAAAGTTTGATAAATTTGTCTTTCTTGATTAGGGAAGAGACACTATGACCATGGCAACTCTTATAAAGGAGAACATTTAGTTGGGATGACTCACTTACAGTTCAGAGGTTTATTCCATTATCATCATGGTGGGGAACATGGCATGTGCAGGCTGACATGTGCTGGAGAGGAGTTCCACATGTTGAAAGCTGTGACATGGGGAGTGGCTTGAGTATAGAACTCAAAGCCCACTCCAGGAGTCATATACGTCTCTCTGACAAGGTCACACCTACTCCACAAGGTCACACCTCCTAAGAGGACTGTTTCCTTTGTGGGGTCATTTTCTTTTGAACTATCACAGAGTCACTGAGTAATCCAAAATATCCATAATATCTTAATTATTGAAGAACTATACCTCTTTGTAATAATGACCTTATATGACATTCTTTTCAATTCTTTTGCAAAAGAATCACAACAAATACTATAAAGTCAAAAGAATTCCTCCAGGATTAAGAATGTAGTAGACGAGGTCTAGCCTGAACAATTAGTTAAGAGCTAGAAATAAAGGGAAGTCAATAAGCATTCTTTTATTAGTGGATATTTCTACTTAGAAATTTCTTTATCTTTAACCCAGAGTTTTTAATATTTAAATATTCTGCCTCTGTAATGAAGATTCTGACACATGTATTTGTAGATTTGAATTGATGGTTTTAATGTTGAATTTTCACAATAATTTATCTTCTTTCAGGTGTCATTTATTTGTATATAGATATTCCATGTAACTTATGAATTTATATAGTCAATGTTTTATCAGGGAAATATTTTTCTATATGTAAAATATCAATATTTCTATATATACTATGTATGCTTTTATATACAACCCTTATGCATATGTTGTATAACTTCTATTTCCTATGTATATTAATAAATCATGACATGATAACCACAGAATTCCTACATGAGTATTTTTGTATTTACTGGAGTCTTATTATATTTTATTTAAAATACACTCTAGTACACTATATTCTGAGTATGGTTTCCCTTCCCCCCCCAAATTCTTCTAGATCTTTCTTACTTCCTCAGCCACCCAAATTCACACCGTTGGTCTGCTTTTTAATGTTTAGAATCAAAATAAAGCTCAAGCATAGTTTTTGAGTGTTTAGTAGATTATTCTACTATTCTTTTTGAAACATTAGTTTGAAATATACTTCATTAGAGCTAGATGCCTGTCAACATTTCATTTTTACCTGTGGTGCTTAGAGTTTTACTAAAATCAATATTCAGGAATTTTGCTTTTATTATACCATCTTCTTAAAAATTTATTTTATCCATCTGTATATTTATTTCTCCTTCATAAAGGTCCCATTTTCTTCCCATTGTTTAAATGTTTACTTATATTCCTTTTGTTTTTCAGTAGATATGAATATAATGTACTTTCACATTTCAGTTGATTTTTCCTTCATAATTTGGGACAATAGAACCTTCATAGGAACTTGTCAGTTTTCTCTTGTTGTACTTTAGTCTTTTCAAATGATAGATGAGTATATTCTAGGTCACTTTGAAAGACTTAATTTCTAAATTAATTTCTCCAAGTTACTACTACTTTTAAGATTTATTGTATTTGTACATGTGGGGAGCCCTTGGTGAGCAAGTTGACCCTAAAAGTGGGCCCTCAGTTTCACAGAATGTTCTGACACAACTCTTGGTGTTAGGATAATCATAAGCTTCCTTGATTATAAGAGGAAATTCTTTAGAACACAGTCTAGAGGACTGTTTGACTTGTTAGTCTTATTACCCATACTGTGTGGCCATTCGTTTTCCCCAAGTCCATGACAAACAAGTTAATGAAGAACTCAGAAAACACAAGAGACAGAGATAATAAAAATGAAACAAGATAAGATGTACAAAGACAATACAAACAGACCAAGATCGTCAAGTGGGCTGTGCAAAAATCTTGCTTTTTGCTATGGATCAGAGAATACTGGTTCTCATAAGACCCCTCCTCATCCCATATTGGGAACCCAACAGAATCAGATGTCACAAGGGAAGCCTTTGTAGACGCTTGCTTCTTTTCTTGGCATGGGTTTTCAATGCAATAGTTCCAAAACCAAAGGCATGCCTAAGATTCTCCGAAAATTTCAAGGTACACACATCGAGTCAGCCCTTCAGCCTCAGAGTCCCAGAGTGAAGTTCTGATTTTAGAACTTTGGAATATGAGTGAGTTGTGTGATCTTGCTGGGGTTCTTCAGAAAATGCTAACTCCACTAGGCAAGAATAAAACCATTAAAATTATCGAGTCAAATTTGAGGCAAAACATTTTATTTGGGTGTACCAGAGAGCTGGCCCAAAACCATCTCCTAAGTTAGGTTAGAGAGAGCAGGGCTAAGTCCAATTTTTGGTGTCCTTTTAAACAGGAAAATCAGGAGTAGACAATATGAAAGTTTATAGAAGTGGGGACAGTGGGGCAGTAGAAAGTACAGAAAAATCTCCAAAACAAACAAATGAACAAAAAACAATCAATCATCATGTGTTTACTATATGTGTCACTGGTCAAGGTATTTTCAAAAACAAGTCAAGTTCATGGATTGGGACAGATCATGTTCCTGGAGACAGAAACATGAAAGCAGAGACTAAGTTCTAATGGTCAGAAAAATGGCTCCTGCCTTCAAAATGAAGTTAGGCAGTTTATTTATTAGCTTGCTAGTGGTTTGAGAATATTGAGAACCCATTAGAAACATGTCTGTTTAAATAACATGAAGTGGTGATTACAATGGACAAAATTATATAATATATATGAAAATCATAGAGCTGTAACATTAACTATTGCACACACTAAAAATGTAAAACAGATTTTGTAAGCTATTTTTCAAACTTTACTAATATGTTTTCTTTTAATTCATATATCTTATACAAATTATTTTATTTTGACTTATATGCAGGAAGTTACATGTTTCTACTTTTCTAATATTTACAAAATGACAAAAACTGAAATCCTAATCATGTTTCCCTAAAAGCAGTCCCTTTACTCTTTACCTAGATTTCTGGTATGTGTGTTTGTGTGTGGGGGGGTCTGTGTGCATGTCTGTCTGTCTGTATGTATGTATATATGTATGTCTTTGAGTGGTGCTGGGTATTTTTGCACTTGCATGTATGGGTGTGATCATTGTGTGAATCTGACTTTGGTGGTCTTCCTGTCATTTTCTTCTTAATTTTAAAGGCAGAGTCTCTTACTGAACCTAGAAGTTACTATTCAGACTAGACTGGCCCACCGTGAGTCCCTGAGACCCACCTGTCTCTGTCCCTAATTCCTTTGCCCAGTACTGGGAGATAGGCATGAGCTATCACATTCAGCTTTGACACTGATACTCACACATAGGTCGTCAGCTTGGCTAGTCATCAATTTTCCCACCAAGCCATCTCCCCAGCCCCTCTTACTATATCCCCCACCACCACTTTTTTGAGGTTGTTGTTTTTAGCTTTTCTCATAGCTCTCTACGTATTTTTTTTCAATATAACTGTCCTTTATTGTTAGTTTCTCCGTTCTTCTGCTTCTATTTTGCTCTATCTTATTTTTCCTTAGGCAAGTTTAAAGAAAAATCCTGGATTAGAAAATAAAAGTTAGATGCTAATGTCATGTTCCTTTTAAACTATTGATTTTTGAAAGATACTACAAGGTGAGAATAAGCCACATGAGCTCATTAAAGCAACAGAAGTACATCCTCTTCAATGACATCATTCTGTTTTTGACTTTAGTGCTTCCGAAACATAGTCGCTGTAATTAGGAACATTCATCAAGTTTGATTCTTTATTTTTCATTTCTTTCTTCTGTCATTGCAGTTTTAAAAATCATGGTGGAGTTGCCTTTTCTAGATGTTATTTGTGCTGTTGTTTTCGGTAGGATATAATCTTTTAAGTGAGGAAAATTTAATTAGATTATACACAAACCTTCCCATTACCTGTAAACATTCAGGGGTCTCTGAAATTCAGCAACATGATCAGGTTGAGAGTCTTCATCTACCATGACAAATTGTTCCTTTAAAAAGAGTTAACGTTGACTTTTACAAAGCGCATCTGGCTGCATTTTAAAGATTTTCTTCCTTGGTAATTGAATTCAATTGGGTTTTCTTGTTCGCAATTTTTATTCAGCGCTCCTCCATAACTCAACTGACCTGAACTTTCATTGCCCTCCTGGAGGCAGGTCCTGATGCAGCATAATCAGGTAAACACATTTAAAATGATAAAAAGTCTCAGATAGGATAAATGCCCCTTATCATAACTATTCATCCATAGGTAGTACTCTACCTTTCAATTTTATAGCTGGGAACTTCTCCTGAGGGATAAGCACATTGAAATGTCCTGTTAAAGATTAAATACTGGCCTCCCAAGAGGAAAATGTCTATTCAACTATTTACAACAAGGTTGTAAGTCAACACAAGCAGTGCTCAGCATATTTTTTTTTTCATTTCAGTATTCTTAACATCATCCTCTAATGAATCAACTTAAGGTTGAGTTATCCTGAATGCAGGCCAAAATAGACAGTTTATTTTAACTCTGTGATTTAAGGAGATATTTGTCGTCTTCTCTTAATATAGCCAGTATATCCATCATAAGACTAAGTTGTGAGAGTTGACTCAACAAATTTGAGAGTGTGTTTATAAAAATGTATTACCATTCTTTATAAAGTAATGTGAACCATTTTCTGAATTGTTTGTGGATGAAAACAAAATAAATCAAGCCGTGCCCTCTCACAGCAGGGTGGCAAGGTAAAGGAAATCCAGTGAAGTGGACTGATTTCAGTGGGTGATTGTGTGTAGAAGGATAGGCACATGTACAAGAAAACAGAAAATTATACTAATCACAGCAAGATGACTTGAGCTTATTTGGAAGAAACATTTATTTAGCCATGCCTTATCACATGGCTATGTGCTCCTAACTACTCATTATGAGTGATATAAGACCCAGAAACTCATAAGCTTTGTTGAAACAACACTCTGTAATAATATATCTTGTACACACGGGATTAAGAAGATAAGGGACAGGAGATAAAGATAAGATATAGGCGCATAAGGCCCACACCCTCAATCCATCCTTAAATGCATTATCCTGGCCTTGTCATTATCATGTGCCACTTGAAAGTGATATGAAATGATAAAGAGAGAAAAGTTCATGTTTGTTTCCAAGTGACATTTGCTCAGTGCAAAGAGAAAATGCTTAATGGCTCTGCTATGCACCACTAAATGTCTTCAAAGAGAACAGTGAGGGAAAGTTCTGATAAGCCAGATTATATTATACTGGTTATGCAATCTATATATTATTAAAATATTTGAAGTCATGAACAATGTTATTATGGCCATAATTATACCCCTACCAATATCTATGTGAAAGTACAGGAGAAATTTCTCAGAAGGAATTGAATCTATGGACCCTTTACTTACAGCTTCAGGAATGGGGAGAAGAAAAACCTGTTTCCTAAGCTAGTAAATCTGTGCTAGCATCCCTAACAAAACACTACAAATAATAACATAAATAATTGGGAATCAAGGACTCACAGAAACTTGGAGTGAATTCTTGGTTTTCTTGGTCTGCTTTTTAGGGTCTTTAGTTCAACTAAATCCTTTTCTGTTGTATAAATGATTCCTGGGCCTCTCTCCCTTGCTGTCTCTCTCCCTGTGTATGTGTATTGTCAAGAGAGTTCCTTGAAAGAGTTTGTGTCTGCAAAGACTGACAGTTCAAAGCATCAGTGTTGTGAAGAGTTTGGAATGTTACAAGTTCAAAGACATGGTTAAATTTTATGTTTTACTATTAAAGTTTGATGTAGGAGGATCTTCTATCTATCTGTTGCTTTCATTGGTTAATTAATAAAGAAAACTACTTGTCCTGATAGGTC
The DNA here is from genome assembly GCF_950005125.1 of Chionomys nivalis. NCBI lineage: Eukaryota > Metazoa > Chordata > Mammalia > Rodentia > Cricetidae > Chionomys > Chionomys nivalis. Next base: position 102,005,246 of record NC_080087.1, on the reverse strand, counting down.
AGAACATAGGTAGGCGGGGAAGACAGAACAGAATTCTGGGAGGAAGAAAGAGAGACAGGCAGAGCCATGCTTCTCCTACCCACGACGGACGGTGGTCAGAATCTTCCCGGTAAGCCACCACTTCTTGGTGCTACACAGATTATTAGAAATGGGTTAATCAAGATGTGAGAGTTAGCCAATAAGAGGCTAGACATAATGGGTCAGGCAGTGTTTAAATGATTACAATTTGTGTGTTGTTATTTCGGGTGTAAAGCTAACCATGCAAGAGCTGAGCGGGGCGAAAAGCAGGCCTGCTTGCCTCATCACTACAAAAGTTTATGTTCTTAAGAACATATATACGATATTATATGTTATATGATATATATTATTATATTTATTATTGTTCATATACTCAGGATATACCCCACCCAAAGTTTAGCTTTGATATTGAGACAGCTGGCAGTATTTATTGCCCAGAAGACACTGAAAAGTTTTCACCCATATAATGTTTTTAGCAGAGAACAGGGTAACTCTTAGATAAGTCTAGCAAATATTTCCTAGAGTTGGGAAAGAATATTGGTGTGGAATATAGAAGTTCTGTTGTATGGGATAGGACTGAGGTGAGGAGTCTTAGAATTTTACGTTTCTCCATGATTTGAATGAGGTTTAGTGATGAAGATAAAAATGTGCATGTTCATAGATTTAACAAGGTGTGTGTAGAATAGTGGTTTGAATAAGAATGGCTCCCATAGGACCATTTAATTGAATGTTTAGTCAACAAGGAATGGTACTACTTAGAAGGATTAGGAGATGTGGTCTTTTTGGAAGTAGTATGTCATTGGAGGTGTACTTTGAGTTTTCAAAAGCCTAAACCAGGCCCAGTCTCTCTCTCTCTCTCTCTCTCTCTCTCTCTCTCTCTCTCTCTCTCTCTCTCCCTCTAGGAATTTGGATGTAGAACTCTAAGTTACTTCTCCAGCGTCATGTCTGCCTTCATGCTGATAATGGACTCTGAAAATACAAGCAAGCTCTGGTAAAATGACTTATTTTATAGGAGTTGCTGTGGTTATGGTGTCTCTTCACAGGAATAGATCACTGACTAAGATGTGGCAAGGTACTTCTCTGCCCTATTTATTAGAGAAACGTGTGATAAATCAGGGCTAGTAGTAGAATCTATAAATATTGCCTTTTCAGAATCAAATACTTTGCTTATGAATGGCTGTATTTTATTATAACCAACTGCATTATTTTCAGTGAAGAAATCATATATATATTGATATATAAGATTAAAAATGCAATAAAGTATCATTTCCTCCTGTTCCTTTAGTTCATTCTCATCAGAATTTCCTTTACTACTATCTGAAAGTTCTTAGATTTGCTACTTCCAGTCTCTTCTTTGCTAACCATGCAATGGTCATACAATCATATTCACTTTATTCTCCATCAATATGACACTTACCTATCATTATATCATTAGATGGGTTAGACTAAGACTTTCCTCATCTTTACCTTTTGTCCAAAGGTCTTCCTGAGGAAAATATGAGGGGTTTTAGACTAATTTAATTGTTAGATGAAACAGCCTAATAGTGACTTGAATTTACTAATCACTAAGTTTGATGTTGGACTAAATGCATTTTTTCTTTAAGATACGGCCATTAAGTGTTTTGGAGCTAGGGAGTCGAATGTGGTAGTTTGAATGAGAATGGAGTCTATGGGATCATTTATTTGAAAGTTTGGTCTCCAATTGGTAGAACTGTTTGGGAAAGACTAAGAATTGGGGCCTTGTTGGAGGAGATGTGTCACTGGGGTAGGTTTATGCCATCCCCAGTTTGTAATGTTTGTACAACTTTATGCCTGTGTGGGTGCTTTTATTCACCATGCTATGATGTTCATGGACTCTAACCCTTTGGAATCATGAAGCACAAATGAAGCATTTACCTTCATAATGGACCTTGATCATGATGTTTTGTCATGGGAATGGAAAAGAATCTAAGATACTGTGTAATGACGGTCTTTATTCAATCTTCTTTTCTTCTTAGCTGTGAACTGTGGACTGCCCTAGCTAGCATCTTACTGGATTTCAGTCTATTTCATTGAGTTTTACAAACAACTTCATTGTTGTCATTGCTTCAATATGTTCGATAAGCTGGTGTTTTACTGTTAGAGTAAGAAAAACAAAATAAAACTCCTGGTCAAGAAAATCATTTCCTAGGCTTGGTGGAGCCCTGACATTCCAACTGGACTGGGTCAATCACTCGACCTTGGAAGGTGACCATACAAAGAGGTAGGCAAAGTATTTTTTTCTTTAATGATGTTTTGTACTTTTTCTTTCCTGGAATCCCAGTCACTAGAACAGTGACCTACGTGCCTATAGTCATATAGCTTTACAAGTTTGCATACTTTCTTAAATTTTTTTCTTTTCTATTTTCTCAGCATGTATTTTTGTCATGTTTTTTTTTTCCCCAACACTGTTGACTTCTCCAATTCTCCCTGTCTATACTGCCAAGTGACTGCTCCGTTCCTGTGAGTGTGATTGCCATCTTACTTTACAAAATATTTCTTTTTCCTTCTCTGCCTCATCACCAGGCAAGCTGACAAGGTTTTACAGCTTGCCTGCCGTGGATTTTTCTTTAAACTCTAATAAAAATTTCTTTCAGCTTTTTCTTGAGTATATTTTAAAATTCTTTATTTTATGAGACTAAAAACTACAAGAGGGAAACCTGATTTCTTTTGTAACTTCTGGCAACCATAAAGAAACCCCCAAACTCCAATAACATTACAATATTAAGCACAGTTATTACATATTGCAATAATGTTCATAGTTATTTCACAAATCTGTGACATTCACTTACTTGTGATATGATGAATTTTAAAATGACAATATATAATTTGTTGGGAATAATTATGGAATAACTTTCATTAAAAATAAAAATTTCTTTGTAGCACTACTAATAGAATTATTACTTATCTCTGAATTTGGTGTAGTGTCCAATGAAAATTCCCATGTTGGATGTTTAATGCATCCAAGAGAGTTTTTGAAAAAAATACATGTGCCATCAGCTCGTGAGCAAAAGATGTTATTTTTCTCATTAAAACTGAGTTTAAACATTTAAAAATATGGTACAACTTTATATTTCCAGGCAACATGCAAAACTTTGGAAAGTGTTTGTGGAATACTTAAATTTATGCCATATTAAAATTGTGCCTGATTAGTTCAATTGAATAAATGAGATTAATAATTGCAGATAGATTTTTGTTCTACATAATTTCACAAAGAAATTAAGTAGTATTTTTCTGTTATTACTATCTCATCATGTATCATTAGTTTTTATTTGTGAATATTAATTCTGTGAATATTAAATTAATGAACTATCTCTTCCATGAAAATTAGAATGTTTGATCCTTATCATATTTTCTGTTTTATACCAAAACTTTTTTAAACCATCCTTGATAATGTCAGGAATTTTATTTTATTTTATTTATTTTTTTATTTTTTTATTTTTCGAGACAGGGTTTCTCTGTGGCTTTGGAGCACGTCCTGGAACTAGCTCTGTAGACCAGGCTTGCCTCGAACTCACAGAGATCCGCCTGCCTCTGCCTCCCGAGTGCTGGGATTAAAGGCGTGCGCCACCACCGCCCGGCCTAATGTCAGGAATTTTAGAAGTTTGGAGATATATATTTAGAATAACTAGAATCATAATTTTTTATTATAGGAAGTCAGAAACATTTTTCTCTCTTATTAAATATTTTTTAACATTTTAAATTCATTTTACATTCCACTCATAGTTTCTCCTCCCTCCTCTCTTCCCACTCAGGTCCTAATTTACCCCCCTCCCCACTTCTTAGAAAGGGTAAGACCTTCCATGAGAAAGCAACAAATCCTGGCACATCAAGTTGAGGCAGGACCAAGCTTTCTGCTACCCCTAATTGAGGCTGAGCAAGGTATCCTAGCATAGGGAATGGGCTCCAAAATGCCAGTTTGTGCACAAGGGATATATCTTGATCCCACTGCCAGGGGCCCTACAAACAGACCAAGCCACACTACTTTTGCCCATATATAGAGGGCCTAGTTCAGTCCCATGCTGGCTCCCAGCTGTTGGTTCAGAATACCCGAACTCCCACTTGCTCAGATCAGCTGTCTCTGTGGGTTTCATCATCATGATCTTGACATCCCTTGCACATAATCCTCCTTCCTGTTTTCCACTGAACCTCCCAGAGCTCAACCCAGCGCATGGCAGTGGATCTCTGCATCTGCTTCCATCAGTTACTAGACAAAGGTTCTATGATGACAATTAGGTTAGTTACCAATCTGACTAGGGGAGAAGGCTGACTGAGGCACCCTCTCCACTATTACTAGGAGCCTTAGTTGGGGTCATCCTTGTTGATTCCTGAGAATTTCCAAAGCACTAGACTTCTCCTTAACCCCATAATGGCTTCCTCTATCAAGATATCTCTTTCATTGCTCTCCCTCTCCATCTCCGAGATACTATCTTATACCTGTCAGAATGGCTAAGATCAACAAGACTGAAGATAGCTTATGGTGGAGAGAATATGGAATAAGGGGAATAGCCCTTCACTGCTGCTGGAAGTGTAAATTTGTACAACCACTTTGGAAATATGGTGGCGTGTAGTAAGAGCTGCAGGCTGTGTTCCTGCCGCCCCAGCTCCTGGTCGCCTGGCTAGGTTATGCCCCGAAATAACAACACACAAACTGTATTCTTTTAAACACTGCTTGGCCCATTATATCTAGCCTCTTCTCGGCTAACTCTCGCACCTGGACTAGCCCATTTCTAATAATGTGTGTAGCACCCCAAGGTGCGCTTACCGGGAAGATTCTAGCCTACGTCCATCCTGGGTCGGAGCTTCATCACATCTGCCCCAGAGAGGAGAGCTATCGAGTCTGGCTCTGAGAGGAGGTGCCCTGCATCTAAGATCACTTCCTCTTCCTCCCAGCATTCTGTTCTGTTTACACCACCCACCTATGTTCTAACCTATGAGGGCCAAGCAGTTTCTTTATTATTTAACCAATGACCTTCCTCCATCAGTGGCGTCTCAGAAAATTGGGAATCAATCTACCTCAAGACACAGCAATACTATTGGTTATGTACCCAAAGGATGCTCAACCTGACTAAAAGGACTCTTGCCTGACTATGTTCATAGCAGCATTATTCATAATAGCCAGAACCTAGAAGCAACCTAGATGTTTTTCAAGTAAAGAATGGATAAAGAAAATGTGGTACATTTACACAAAATAGTATTATTCAGCTATAAAAAACAATGACATCATGAAATTTGCAGGGAAATGGATGGAACTAGAAAAAAAAATCATTCTGTGTGAAGTAACTCAGACCCAGGAAGACAAACACAGTACATACTCACTCAGTCAGGGATATTAGATGTAAGGCAAAGAATAACCAGGCTACCATCCAGAGCCCCAGAGAAGCTAAGGAACGAGGAGATTCTAATAGTGATGCATGGATCTTCCTGGAAAGAGAAAATAGATAGGATCTCCTGCATAAACTGGGGGCAAGTCAGATATAGTTGAGGGGATGGGGATGCAAATTTGTAAAATATTTTAATATGAGTTTACTATTAAAAACAAGAAAATTCCAACTAGTATTAAACACTATGTGAATGTCCTTGTCGTTTTCCAGTTAGTATTATTAGAAATATCATTTCCTAAATTTCCAGTTTTTCCCTTTATTATATTGAGCTTTCATTAATATTTTATTCAGTAACAGAAAAATATATTGGGTTATGGTACCAGCTTATAGGAATAACACTTAAATACAGATTAATAGGTTTTTTCTGTTTTATTGTTATTTTGGTTGGCTGGGTTTGTTATGATGTGTTTTGTTTTCCATGCTTGAAAGGGAGCCCCATGCTTTTTATGCTATGCAAGCATTTTACTACTGAACTTCACCCCAAACGAGAAAAGGCTTTTCTGTCAAATGATTCTAGTGAATAGCATATACAATAGTCTATGAAGACCAGCCTGGTCTACAAGAGCTAGTTCCAGGACAGGCTCCAAAACCACAGAGAAACCCTGTCTCGAAAAACCAAAAAAAAAAGAAAAAAAAAAGAAAAAACAAAACAAAAAGCAATAGAATGGTCTACGAAGATAGCTTCGGTTTCCGGTCCTGTCTAGTGACAAATACTATCACAGTGTTTGTCAAATTACCATTCACAATGAAAGCAAATATTTCTAATAATGGAAGCATTCCAGGAAGAAGAGAAATTTCCAACATGGGAGCAGTTTTACTGAAGTTCTCTTTTTAAACACAGACAGATATTCACACCCACACCCACACCCCCCCCACACACACCATATCTCTACCTTTTTCTCTGACATATACAAACATACACACTGAGGAATCCATATTTCTCCTGTCTTGGAGAGTTTATAGTCTTTTTTAAAGTCACAAACTGTTGCTCACCTCTCTGCTACTGCCTTCAACTCTCCAAGCAGATTCTCAGGACAGTCAAGTTTTCTCTGTAGAATCGTTCACCTGCACTTTGCATAATTGAATGAAGCTGTTGTTTTCTCTTTGTTCTGCCCGTGGGCTTAGACAGATGTTTCTCCAAACGGCAGTAAATTGGTAAACAAACGAAAAAAGTTTCTTCTGGAAAACTGTGTTAAGAACACAGAAAAAAAAATAGAATTTATTGTGCTTTTACTGTCAATAGGATAATAGCTTGGTCTGTTTTTGTTTTCTGTGTTTGTTTAATTCTCTCCAGCATCTCTATGGATAATTGTTCCACTTCATTTCTGCAACAAAAATCTCTTAGTGGACATGATCATAGGAATATAGGGATGAAAATAAATGTATGAAACATCTCCATTATCATACAATCATTGATATAACTGAACGATACTGAAATAATTAGAGGAAGCAGGTGTACTTGAATAGGTTTATGCATAATAACACTGAACTCTTAACTCGGTGCCAATTTGAATTTTCCAGAAAGGCCACTTAAAGCATCCATATGCTCCCACCATCAGTTCTGAGGAACAGCTCTGATGGTGACTAGGTACAATCACCAGTAAAAGGCAAACTACAAATGAGGTACAAAGTTTTACTGAACTATAAGCAAGCAACAGAATGCTTTCTCCATGCTAGCTCGCTAGAAAGAGATGCAGCTGGTGATCCTATACTGGGATCCAAGCGATTAATGAAGGTTGTTTAGGGTGTTGTTTCTGTTCACACAGTATCCAAGGGCATAATCTCTGGAATGTAAGTTTGCTTTAGATCAAACTCCCAACCTCTGCTTCTGGTTGTGCCACACTAGGGACACACTATTCTGAACCTAGAGCTCTTTATTATGAAATTGTAGTAGATAGTAGTCTTTCAAAGAATCATTGCTTAGATTAAATGAAAAGCTTCTTACATTTTGTGAACACTCACCTTGCTTCTTGAAAGTTGCAATGCACTTAGTAAGACATGAAAGTGGGTCTACGAGCCTGCTCTGCAGAACCTATCAAAGTACTTCCTCTTTGCTTCTGTGCTCTGCACATTTATATTTGTTGAATAATTTAGGAACACAGATTTTTTTCTCTGTATATTTGTATTTTTGGACAAACTGTGCCCTGTAAAAAGAAATTTAATTCAGTATGTATAATTCTATACTCATTTGTTTGTTTTGTCATGATGGAACAAGTACCAAAGACCTTGTGCATGCTAAGCATATGTTATACTGTTAAATTAGGATGTCAATCTCATTTGATCCTTTAATTATGTTTGGTGATTACTTCACTGTACATCTCATTTTCTCTTATATATATTAATTATGCTATAAGGAATTCAGATGAAAATAAGAGGCTGGGTATCCTTTGTAAACAGAAAAATTACACAGTCATAAATTATTTGAACATGATAGAAAAAATTAGTGGTAGCACACTCCTTGGCTGTAATTCCAGAATTAAGGTCAGTAGCTCAAGGCCAACCTTGGCTGTGCAAGACCTTGTATCAAACCTAAAAACAAACAAAGACCCAAGGTAAAACAAAGAATTAATTGTGCAATCAAATATATATTGAGAATTTTAAAGCCTTATATTCAAAAATATATATTATGCTCCAATAAATGTAACCATCATTCATAAAAAGTAGTCTAGGATATATAAAAAGCAATCATCATGTTGGATTTTAAAAAAAACACATCACCAGGTAATATTTTATAACTAGTGTTTCCTTTACTTTCCTGTAGAAAACATTGTATATAACTTATTATTTTGTTTCTGTTATTCTTCTTCCTAAGTGGAAATAGAATACAACCAATAAAGCAAATATTAACATGAGAAAGACAATCCTCACCACTTAGAGACAGAATATGTATATATTTTTACATACACACATATAATATATAGTATATATTATAACATGATACACAATATATGATATATAATATATATGGAATTTTTGTGTATGCGAAGGAGTCAACAATGGAAACAATAGTTCTCTTTTCCTTCCTCAACTTAGATTCTCTTCACATGTCAAGTCATATACAGACTACACAATATCTCTATCTAGTAGAACTACAGCATGGTCTATGTGTATTTAACACTTCTACTAATCTTGGTTTTTTTAAAGGTGAAATAATTTAAAAATCAATTCATTATAAATATCTATACTTTATGTTTATTAATAGGCCCTTACAAACCAGAATTATATTTTTTCATAGGGTTCATATTAAACACAACTTGAGTGTATTTTCACTGGGAAATTGATTTACCTCCTCAACTTTTCCCAAACATGAACTGAGTTGCACAAAAGATATTTATATTATTTAAATTTAAACTGAATTATAAATACTTCCTGTATTTATTACTTTTATATTGCTGTAACAAAAAGCCATGATCAAGATACCTCGTAAAAGAAATTTACAATTTCAGACAAAGTCCATGATGAAAGAGCAGAGATATGGTGGCAGGAGCTCATATCCTGACATGTAAGCAGGAGGCAGAGAAAGGAACATTGGGAATAGGGCAAGTAAATTTTGTATCCTTGTTTAACTTACAGAATATTTAGTTAATTATAAATTTCATGAATTTACCAAAGCAACAGAGAAGAATCCAAATTATGAATGTTCACACTGATGTAAATCAAGGTTGAATTTCTTTGAAGATATTTGTGATTCTCATCTTTGTTCAATTATCATATTGATCATATATCTTTAAGTGTTTTCAAAGAAAGTATCTTTTTATCTTTTATTATAAGAATGCATTCTCTTTGTATTTTATTTTTAAAAAATATTTATATATTAACACCGTTTTATAAAAGCACTTGAAGAATATGATGATAATAATTTCAATTTTCTACATATCTTTCCATTTAAAAGTTGTGTTGGGGATTTAGAGGTGGCTCAGATTTTAAGTGCCCTTGCTACTCTTCTAAAAGACCGTAGCTCATTTCTCTGCTCTCATGTGAGTTGGTTCACAACCACACATAGCTCCAGCTCCAGAGGATACAACATCTTTTCTTGCCTACATGGGCACCTGAAACATATTACACAGACACATACATACACACACACACACACACACACACACACACACACACCTCATTCCCAAAACACAACCTACTTATAAGTACAACTACATATGTGAAAATTAAAAACAAAATCTTTAAAGATTTTAACAATAGATTAATGTATAAAAGAAAAATATATTTATAAAACTGTGCATTATTAAATACCCACTAAAGCACCACGTTTGATATAAACTTATTCTTCCTTTTGTTGTGAAGAGAAATGTTGCAGGATACTTGGTCACACTGAGAGCCATGATCGCACTCTTTACGGGAAGAGCCTGTTTCTTGCTGTGGTGTGACTCAGTTCTAGCACACACCTTTAACCCAAGAGCTCTCTGCTTGAATATAGTAAACAGAATTAATTAGAAACAGAATTAATTGGAAACTGTTGTAAGAAGGGCCACTTGTTGGTTCCCTGCTGTTCAGACCTGAAGTAATCACATAGAAACTATATTATTTAAATCACTGCCTCCCTCGTCCATTAGCTCTAACTTCTAATTGGCTAATTCTTACATCTCAATTTAACCCATTTCTATTAATCACCACGTGGCTGTGGCTTACTGGCTAAAATTCTAGAGTTTTTCTCTGACAGGGAAACATGGCTTCTCCTTACTTTGCCCTCCTTCTCCCGGCATTCAGCTTAGTTTTCCCCACCTAACTCTGTTCCCCTATAGCTCTGCTAAAGGCCCAAAAAAGTTCCTTTATTTATCAATAGTAATTATAGCATATAGAGCAGAATACCGCATCAGGAAACTTTGGTAGAAGCATTTCTTTGATGTCTCATTTGAGCTGAAAAGATGTTTGCTCACATCTCCTTGGGAAGTAGTACAGCACTGATGAGATAATCTATTACATAGCAGTTATATGATACAGTTTAAAGTTTATACATAAGCTAATTAAAAAATGATCAACCTACTTGTTGAAAATCAAACAAGTCTCTGAGTTACTAATGTTGATGTTTTATTTTGATAGAAAAGTGACAAGAAGTAGAGCCCAGAGAGAGAATGTCCATGTAGGAAGTAAAAGGCCCACATGTTTTTTTCCTACCTCCTCTATCTTAAAGTCTAGGCATACTCTAATTTGCTCTCTCTTCATAATGCTTATGATTCAAGATGTAAACTTTTAGCCAGTGGCAGAGACAGGGGTATATCTGTTAGTTAGAGGTCAGCTTGGTCTACATAGTGAGTTCCAAGAAAACCAGGGGTTCCTAATAAGACCTGACTCTTAAAAAAGAAAAAAACACATGAGCTTTCAGTTTCCTGCTCCCAACATCATGCCTGCTGCCTGCTGCCTGCTGCTATACAGTCCCTGTTATGGACTTCAAACTTCTGGAATGAATCCAAACTTTGTCTTGGTCATGGTGCTTTAATCACAGAAACAGCAAAGTGAGTAACACAGAAGGTGACTATTGAGAAAATGAGCAAATCCTTTCAAATAAAATCTGTGCAAAGTCATCATAACCATAATGTGCCCCATGTCTCTGGCTCTCTCACTTTCTCTCTCTCTCTCTATCTTTCTGTTCCTCTCATCAGGTATATTTTATCTTGAGAAACCAGACAAACTTGTCAGTAATTTTTCATAAGAGGAAGATATAGGAAGGAGGTGTAGAGAGACTTGGAAGGTACAGGATGCTTCTCAGCAGTGTCTCGGCACTGAGTGTAGAAAAGGATGAGCATGCTATACCTGTGCAGCATCCAAACCATAGTAGGAAGAGCTATTTGCAGGGAAATGCTAACATAGAGTCAGGGTCCGGTGGCTTTTCTCATCTTTGCAGGGCACAAAGATTTGGGGGGGAAAAAGAAGGAAAGAAATCATTCAAGATAATTTTCATTCCTAAATAATGTAAACTAGATTAAGATTATTGAGTGATTTGATTTGGGGCAAGTGAGTGAAGAGCCTGAGCATAGAAGCACATGCTGAATTTGGAGTACAGCATGCCATAGTAGGCTTTAAGATCACTTTTGTAGATTCACTGAATGTTCACACATGTTTTAGTGCCCCTATTCCACATCTCCAAAAACATCACTGAGCATTTAAATAACCAGAGAATGTTGAGGTGCACACAAGGGGAATAAAGCTGTGTGTTCAGCATAAAAGATTCTTTCTTCCTCATTTTTATTATTATTTTATTTATTTTTATTTATTTTTTTATTTTATTCTTTTTTAATTAAAATTTCCGCCTCCTTCCCTTTTCCCATTTCCCTCCCCCTCCTTCTACACATTGCCCCCTCCCCCTACTCCCCTTCCCCTCTTCCCACTTCTCTCCCCCTCCCCCCACTCCATTCCCAGTCCCTCTAGGTATGAAGAGCAGTTCAAATTCCCTGCTCTGGGGGAAGTCCAAGGTCCTCCCACTTCTATCTAGGTCCAGGAAGGTGAGCATCCAAACAGGCTAGGCTCCCACAAAGCCAGTTCATGTATTAGGATCGAAACCATTTTATTTATCTCATTATTTTATTTTGTGTTTCTTTTTTCCAATTTTTACATGTTTTTATTGTTTTTATTGAGCTATATAATTTTCTCTGCCCCTCTCCCATCCTCCCCCTTCCTTTCTACCCTCTCCCATGATCTCCATGCTCCCAATTTACTCAGGAGTTCTTGTCTTTTTCTATTTCTCTTGTAGATAAGATCCATGTGTGACTCTCTTAGGTGCAAGCCATAAGATAGTATTTCTGGCTGAATTTCCTTTAATTTATGCATACCTATAAGTTGTCATTTACTTGTTTTTAATCCTTTTGGGTATTTATTACTGGATGGCTTGTCAGAGGAAATTACAGGGTAAGTAGCTAGAACACTGGGTAAGTCATCTCTGTCTCTAACATATAGTAGCCAGGCTAAATCCTATCCTTGTACCTTCTTTCCCTGCTCATCAGGTCCAATAATTTCCTCAATTGTTTCAGATCTTTTTATCATTGCCTTTTGTAGAGCCTGAATCTCTTGACCTAATGTATAATTCTAGTGTTTTGAAGGAGAGAGCTGCTTGTTGGTTCCTGGCCACTTAGCCCCAAAATAATCACACAAAACTGTATTAATTAAACCACTGCTTGACCCATTAGTTCTATCTTCTTATTGTCAAACTATTGCATATTAATTTAACCCATTTCCATTAATCTGTGTATGGCCACATGACTGTGGGTTACTGGCTAAAGTTTCGGTGTCTGTCTCTAGCCGGGCTACATGGTGACTCTCTGACTCCACCTTCCTTCTTCATTTATCTTAGTTTTCCCTGCCTACTTCTGTTCCCCTGTAGCGCTTCTATAGGCTCAATGCAGTTTCTTTATTCATTAACTAATAAAAGAAACACATAGACAGAAGGACCTCTCATACCACTAGTGCTTTCATTGAGACATTTACCTTCTAGTCCTTATTCTGCACATATGATTTCAAGGCATGAAATTTTTTTCAGTAGAGATAACATCTCATCCTTGGACATCATTTCAATGTCATACAGATTGCCTTTATGGAGAGATGCTCTATCTCTTAACCTATCATAAATTTTTAACAGATTTCAATTGTTAAACTCAACAGCATAAATTCTTTCAGATAATTTCTCAGCACCTTTTGAAATGGATTGATTTTGTCTGTCGAATTAATGTTCTCCTTTTCAATGGTATTAATTTTTTCAGCTAACACACACATTTTGATTTTCAGTGGTATTAATTCTGTCAGCTAGCTGTTTATTATTAGTTTGTAAAGACTGTATCATTTCTAAAAGTGTCTCATTTTTTGGCTCTGTTTTCAAACCATTTTCTTAAGGATATAATACGAAAAGCAAAGCTAATTCCAAATATCAAATAACGAAAAATCATATAAGCCTTGCAGAATACCATTCATCGTGTAAGCAAAATGGTTATTAAACTCCTTAATGGTAATATTACCTGCTATTGTATAACTTTCAAGTTTATTAATTGACTTACCTCCATTAGGAGGCCTCAGTAAGTAGTTGTAGGTGTTATAATTATTTTTGGCCAGCAATGTGTCACAGTTGCCTCTATGTGGCAAAGAGAAATGACCAGTGGTGGAGAGATAGCACCAGCTTTGGTTCCACACATTGGTGCCTGCTTAAATACTGATAAATAGTCTTTGCTTGACAAATTAATAGAATTATTAAGAGCAATTAAAGCAACTCCATACTCAAAGAGATTTTCTTTTGCTGGCAAGAATATTAAGAGACCCAAAGCTCTCAGCCTGTTCTGAACTACAAATGGGACCTGTGTACAGCTGGTGGACATGACATTATGGGGATCCCTGTGGGAAAAAACCTGGTCAGATGGAGAGGTTGCTGCAGCATGCTGTGGATGGGAGGCAAAGGTGGAAAGAGATGAGCCAGTCACAGTAGTTGTAGGCTAGAACCTGCATTGGGTAACAGATATAGGAGAATGTGAATAATGTAATTCCACGCTAACTCAGAATTGATTATAATAAGTTTTTTTTTTTTTTTTAAATTTAGCAGGCACTCACATATCACAGTCCTCTGCATGAACAGGAAGCACGAACCAACTTCCAGCATTCAGGTGAGAGAGGGGAGAGAAAAATGGTGTCCAAGCATGCATCTTTTTATACCCAAGGCCACACCCTATCTGGTCCAGTCTCTCAAAGGCTATTGGCTGAAGGAGGTTCCCAGGCACAATAAGACAACAAAAGGAGATCCAGGGGATACAAATCAGAAAAGAAGAAGTCAAACTCACACTATATGCTGATGATATGATAGTTTACATAAGTGACCCCAAAAATTATGCCAAGAAACTCCTACAAATCATAAACACCTTCAGTAATGTAGCAGGATACAAGATTAACTTGAAAAAATTAGTAACCCTACTTTACAAAGATGATAAATGGTCTGAAAAAGAAAGCAGAGAAACATCACTCTTCACAATAGTCACAAATAACATAAAATATCTTGGAGTAACTCTTACCAAATAAGTGGAAGACCTGTATAATAAGAAATTTAAATCTTTGAAAAAAGAAATTAAAGAAGATGCCAGAAAATGGAAAGATCTCCCATGCTCTTGAGTAGGTAGAATCAACAATGTAAAAATGGCAATCATACCAAAAACAATCTTCAGATTCAATGAAATGCCCATCAAAATGCCAGAAAAATTCTTTACAAACCTCAAAAGAACAATACTCAACTTTACATGGAAAAGAAAGAAACTCAGGATAACCAAAGGAATCCTGATCAATAAAGGAACTTCTGGAGGTATCACCATCTCTGATTTCAAACTCTACAACAGAGCTACAGTACTGAAAACAGCCTGCTATTAGCATAAAAATAGATAGGAGGACCAATGGAACTGAAACAAAGACCTGAATATCAATCCTTACACCCACAAACACATGATTTTTGACAAAAAAGAAAAAAAGCATAAAATGGAAAAAAGAAAGCATATTTAACAAATTATGCTGGCATAACTGGATAACAACATGTAGAAAAATGATCACATCCATATCTATTGCCATGCATAAAACTGAAGTCCAAATGGATCAAAGACCTCAACATAAAACCAACCACACTGTACCTTACAGAAGAGAAAGTGGGAAGTACACTTAAATGTTATGACACAGGAGATCACTTTCTAAACATAACCCCAGCAGCACAGACACTGAGAGAGACAATTAATAAATGGGACCTTTTGAAACTGATAAGCTTCTGTAAAGAAAAAGACACAGTCAACAAGACAAAATGGCAGCCTACAGTTTGGGAAAAGATCTTCACCAGCCCCATATCAGACAAAGAACTCAAGAAACTTGTCATCAAAAGATCAAATAATCCAATAAAAATGAGGTACAGACCTAAACAGAGAATTCTTAACAGATGAATCTCAAATGGCTAAAAGACACTTAAGGAAATGTTCAACATCCTTAACCATCAGAGGAATACAAATCAAAAAATGTTGAGATTCCATCTTATACCTGTCAGAATGGCCAAGATTAAAAATAATGACAACTTGTGCTGGAGAGGATGTGAAGTAGAGGAAACAGTACTTCACTGCTGGTTGGAGTGCAAACTGGTATTTTGAGTTTCTTGTTCTGGGGTCAAAGGCTGGTCTGTCTCATGTTACCCCTGCCTCTTCAGTCCCTTGAGCTCTGGTGTCTACTACCACTTCCAACAGAAAGATAAATCTATCCTTCATTTATTGTGAAAGAAGCTTTCATCTTGTTCATTTTTATAAAACCACTCATTGTGTATATCCTCAATTTTTAAAATCAGTATGAAGGTCTTTGTTTCCTTGGTATGCCATAGTATAAGTAGTTCAGTGCAAGCATAAAACAGTTAAATTTAGATGTTTCCAATTAAATTAGGAATTAACATTAAAATGAGAGCCAGAAACTGAACATGTCAATTCTGAATGTATCTTCTAAAATGGAAATCAAATATATGTGTAAATTAGAATATGAATTTCCAGTTGTACTCCACATAAAACATGATTAATTACAAGGTTTTTAGATGTTTTTCTATGACAGATAATTTAATTCAATTGTTTTCCTTAATTTTTAACAGTATTTTTAAAGTAAAATATATGGAACTTTTAAATTTAACAGTTGAAAAGAACAAACAAGTAAAGTAAAAAAAAAAAAAAAAGCAAGGTGGTGGGACATGGGTGGATGAAGTTTTGAAGTTTTCCACGTGAGTTTTAGTGTTTGTGGGGCTCTGTTCAAATGCCAGAATGGTAGAGAGGTAAGAATATCTGGGAAAAACCTTCAAGGATATGTAATCTCATCTGCAACGCCCTGACAACATTTTCAGTGATGTCAGAGCTACTCTACATTATGAGATTCAGCTGAGTCAATAAACATTACCAGATGTTACATGTCATAGTTACAGTAACACAATTGCATCTTGGATGTAGGATTAAATTTTAAAGCAATATTGTCCAGCCAAATAGCAAGGCTAGGGGAAAAATACACTTCATTAAACATAATCAAATATTAGACGACTGATGATGTTTGTTCTTAAGCAATAGGTGTAGATATAATATTCCATGTTGTATACTTTATCTAATGTACATATACATATGCACATCTTTTCTTTTATGGGGATTTTTTTTGTATCATTTTTGGGTTTATAATGTGTACATACATGTGCATCTCGTTTTACTCTTGCAGGTCATTTTGTAACGAATGAGAGCACAATAGAGGAGGATGACATGGACTAATAATTACAAGTGATTAACTTTTCCATCTGACTGACAATAATGAGAAGGGACCTTATTTATTTCATGCTAAACAGACCCTTGAGGACGATGATGGAGTTACTATAAAGGTTATTATATATTAATTTTCAAATTAGATTTATGATGAAATTGCTATTTGAACCAATAAACTGGGCAACATACAAGACATTTTTACACACAGACACTCAGTTTAATATTTTCTTTCTGCTGAATCTTATTTGCAATATCATTGCTGTCATTGCAAAAAGACAATGCTTTCAGAATTGTGCCAAATTATATTAAGTTCTTTTTATAACATTTAGCCCTAGGGATGAATTTAATTTATATTAAATTGACACGTGTGAAAGTAACAGAGATGATTTAGAAATTGAAAAATGATTCTGTATGTAGGTTATGGACCATAGGTTTTAAGGAAGAGAAGTCCAGGTAAATGGAATTCACATTTTTGAGTTTCCCTGAAAAGAGTTTACATTCACAGCACTCATATTTTCCCAACATTTGTCTGAAGTTTCCCGGGAAAACATTTCCTTAATTCTCAGCATATACTGTCTTCTCATGGGAGATTACTATTTACACTGGTTTGTAGGAATCATGCTGAATTAGTGTAATGTACAATAATGATAAAATGTTCTCCAGTCACATAATTAATCATATACTGAACTTCAATTTCTAAAGAATGATGTATGCTTCCTTGCTTCCTTTGATATTTCAGTTCTTTACCATTTCATATATAATAACAAAACAGTTGGCATTTTAACAAATACTTGTAATTTTCAGAATCTTCTGTTATGGAAACCTCGATGTTTCTCTTTCCCTTTGGTTTTGAGGCACATTCTCAATATAGAGCCCAAACTGGCCTGTAACTCATGTGTAGCGAGCCTCAAATTCAGGATCCTCTAGGTCTCTGCCTCCCAATGACTGGAATTACAGATGTGTATCATCCACAGCAGGTGATTTAATGCTTTTCTTTAAAAATAATACTCTGCTAGAAGTCATCTATTCTTTATAACACAGTCATACATCTTTTAACAATGTGGAAGTATCATAAGAAGCATAATGTAAGGAATATTATAAAGTTCATACGCAGGATTTAAATGATCATTACAACTGCTTCCATAAGTTACTGGATGTAGGTTCTATGATGACAATTAGGGTAGTTGCTAACCTGATTAAAGGGAAGGGCCCTTTTAGATACCCTGTCCACTATTGCTAAGAGTTTTAGCTGATGTCAACCTTGTGGATTCCTGACAATTTCTCAAATATCAGGTTTCTCCTTAACCCCATAATTGCTCCCTCTATCAAGATATCTCTTTTATTGCTCTCCCTTCTGTCCCTCCCCTTCTACATAATTAATAGAAAAATATTACATTTGCAAGATTGTATTAGCAAAACTTAACATTTGAGGTATTTACTAAAACATTAAAATCTTTTCCTCAGTATTGGGATTCCAGTGAACATTTTATTTTATTATATATTTTTCTTCATAGGTTTTTCAGCTGCTGTGTTCTCCAAACCTACACTTGTACATCATGCTTCCTGGTATTTGATGAGAGAATGGAATCATTCTGCTTTTGATGGGTTTCTATGATTTCCCCATATTTGGCTGTCTCTTGGCCCCATTAGTAAAACCAGATATCATTCATTTCTCAAAAGTTCAAGTTAATTCTAATAACTGCAAATGATCGTTGTTTGCACAACAGTTTTAGGACTGTTGGTACTTCAAATGTTGCTGTAATTCTATTGATATTTTTTCTAATAATTTTTATTACTTTATAAATAATACCATTCAAAATTTCCACTTCCTCCACTCCTTCCACTTCCCTCCCACTCCCCCACTTCCCCTCTTCCCTCCCCCTCCAGTCCTAACAGAGTACAAGGTACCCTGCCTTGTGGGAAGTCCAAGGCCCTCCTGCTCATTCAGGCTTAGGAAGGTATGCATCCAAAGAGAATAGGATCCCAAAAAGGCAGTACATGCCGTAGAGACAAATCTCAATGCCATTATCGTTGGCTTCTCAGTCTGCCCCAATTGTCAGCCACGTTCAGAGGGTCCAGTTTGACCCCATCTTCCTTCAGTCCCAGTCCAGCTGGATTTGGTAAGCTCCCACTAGATCAGGCACACTCTCTCAGTGGGTGGACCAACCCATCGTGGTCATCTGGACCTTGGGAGCTCAGTCCAGTGCTCCTATGTGGGTCTCTGTTTGGATCTCTATCTGTCACTGGACGAAGGTTCTATGGTGATATTCAAGATAGTCATCAGTCTGACTAGGGGACAAGGCCAGTTCAGACACTGTCTCTTCCACTGCCTAGGGTCCTAGATTGGGACATCCCCATGGACACCTGGGAACCCCTCTAGAGTAAAGCTTCTTACCAACCACAAAATGGCTCCCTTAATTAAGAAATCTTCTTCCCTGTTTCCATATCTGTCCTTCCTTCATCTCAATTATTCCACTTCCCCATGCTCTGAATCCACTAATGAGTGAGTAAATACCATATTCATATTTTTGGGTCTGGGTTATCACTATTGATATTTTTAACTAATTTGATTGCTATTTTTATTTATATAATCAATCTTTTCATTTCTTCCTTTTTAAAAAAGTGGTTTTTTTTGTTTTTTTGTTTTTTTGTTTTTTGACAAGGTTTCTCTGTATATCATCATTCCTGGATGTCCTGGAACTTTCTTATAGATGAGGCTGGCCTCAAGCTCACAGAGACATGTCTGACTTTTCCTGAGAATATATTGTTAACCATCATGCCTGACCAGAATCAATTTTCTTAAAGTATGCTCACTATAGTGCTATTGATATTTTTTTTGGTCTAGACTCTGAAATATGAAATCATTATTCTTGTTTACTCTGAGCAGTTACAAAGCACATATTTGGAAAATTACCAATAAAATGTTTTAAATTAAGCATCTGAAGAGAATGTGTCTTGAAATTCAGGCCAATGTTGTGTTTTCGAGAATAAAGCCTTGCAATGGTGATTAAGCATTGTCCCCATCACTGACTTCCAATTTTATGTACTCTGCCTATTCCTATTCATTTGTGTCATAGTGGCTCCTCTGTTTCTGTCCTCGTTGCTTTCCACCAGTGCACTGTCATGGACACATGTTTAAATAATAGTTTCTAGTTTGTTTTCCATCTACTTTGGAAATCAGTGTGGTGCGTTGCATAAGAAATGCTCTCCACAGGGTTCAGTATTTGGACACATGGTCCCCAGTTTCTTGAGCGGTTTGTAGAGGTTTCTGTGCTGCCAGCTTGAAGGAGTATGTCATTGGGGAGGGCATGAAACTATATAGACATGCTATACTTTCACTGCTATGTGCCAGGATTGAGGTTGTTAAATATCAGCTTCCTGTGTTGGACAGCATTTCTGCCTACTGCCATACTCCCCTGTCATGGTAGAGTCTTGGCCTTTGCTCTGCTGTGTTCTGATCTTGCTTTGTTCCCGTATTTACTCACTATATCTTATCGACTCCTTTTGGAATGGTATGTTCTATGTTATTTTAAGTTGTAAATTTGTGATTTGGCTTTCTTTTTTAAATTGGGGGTTACTTCTGCATGCTACTTCCCAGAATTGAGATGATGAGCATGGCTTCCACCAGGCAGTTCCAGAGGTGGTAGTAAAAGTACCTCTGCCATATTGAAAGACTGAGAGAGGCAGAGCCAGCATCCAGGGCTGCAGCAAACAGACTGCTTACCTTTTAAAAAATGCTTCTTGTAAGAAAAGAATCTCAGATACATAATAGGACAGATTCAGACATAAAAGACCTCCAAATGAGACACAATGCATTTAAAAATGTATGTAGGCTTGGGAGAGAGAGGAAAAGAGACTAGACAGTTATAAAAAGAAATAAATAGTTTTAAAAAATAAAACCAAGTCTTTAAAGAGACATTAAAAATATGATAAAATAAATAGGCCATGTAAAATTGGAAAATAAACAGAGAGATTGGATTATGCATATTATTGTGTTTTCTTTTACTTTTTGACTGCAGAGAGACATTTGATTCTGGGAGCTCCTAAGTTAAATGAACATATATAATTTAAAGGTATCTTCACACTAAATTTGAGTCTGAGGATATGTTACTTTGGAAAAGGGGTTCTATTTTTGTTTTTACAGAGGCTGGGAATCTGTGGATTCCTTCCAGGCTAATACTATTTGATAGAACAAGAACCCCTGAAAGGTCACCATGAACCCTTAAAATACTTTGCCCAACAAACAGCATGAAGCATTTTGGAGAAAACTATGCCCAAATTCCTGAAGCAATTGTTCATAAATGTTTGTTTTCATTTAAATGTTGTTAGGTGTGGTAGGTTAATGGTCACAGTCAATCTCTTTCTAAAAACACAGAAGGGATATGATATAAAAATAAATACTTTACATTGGTAAGGACTTTGGTTTACTGATAAAAATTTAAAGTCATTTTTGCTATAGGTATATTTCCACTCTTGCTTAAAGTATTATGTTTATACAACTCATTTTAAAATGCAATGTATAATTTAAAAATACAGATTAACAGATAGTCATCTATAATAATCAAACTTTTAGTCATGTTAGTTAGGCTTTCTAGATATAGTAAAATATATTTCAGGTAGATAGATAATTTTTAACACTTTAAGGACATACAGAATATGGCATTTAAAAGGTTTTAAGAATTTAGACTTTTCTCAACAATGAGACATGTCGGCTCTGGCAGCATCAATTACTTCAAGAGAGGTTGATAGGCATTGATGAAACTCATTATGGAATTTGCCTTCAATGTGACAACATTAGTCATTTGTGCAATAAACTGCTCTTGCCTAGACTACTTGACAGTATACTATATAAACTGGATAAGCAGGGCCCACAGAAAAATGACTGCTGAACTTGCCAAAGGAAGGTGAGTCAGTTCTTCAGGGTTCCTGCTTCATGACAGAGTATGCTAGACATTCTTCAGGACCCAGAAGAAAGCAAATGACAAATTTTGCCACTATAAGGCAGAACAGATCTTCAAATTTCCTGCTTCACTGAAAAGTCTGCCAGATATTGTTGGCCCATAGGTTGAAGATGGATACTCCAATGCTGCAAAAGAACTTTGGGTGACTGTCCAGGCAGCAAGTGATCGCTGTCAGTTCTAGAGTTTTGGACATTGCTTACAATGAACTTCCTGTTAACTTAGGCAATATTATATCGTTTTGGGGACTTTAATTGAGCTGAAGATGATAGTTTCAGTTTTTCTTAGTTGTGATAAACAATAAATTAGATATGAAACTTTTGACTCACAAAGATAAAATAGGTAATATTACAGTTTCTTTAATTTTGTCAAATACAAATAGACCAAATATTGTAACTGTAATTATTGTTTGATGCCTGTTTTATTATATGTAATTTCCTATGTTAAAGTTAAAATTTTCCTTTTTATTGAGACAGAAAAGGGGAAAGTATATGAGATGCCTTTCTATATGCTGTGAATATATTTTATTACCATTGGTTAATAAAGAAGCTGCTTTGATTTATTGCATGACAGAGTATAGCAAGGCAGAAAATCCAAGAAGAGATAGAGGAGAAAAGAAGGCAGAGTTAGAGGGATGCCAGCCAGATGCCAAGGAATCAAGCCATGTAGAAAATGAGGTAATTCCATCGTCATGTGCAAATGTAGACTAATAAAAATGGGTTAACTTAAGATGCAAGAGCTAGCTAGAAATATGCCTGAGCCGATGACCAAACCGTGTTGTAATTAATATAGTATCTGTATGATTATTTGGGTCTGCGAGTCAAGGAAATGAAAGCACAGCTGCTGATTCCAGGTTACACTGAAAGGGAGCATGTTGATTCTCAAAAGATTTAAAGCACTGCTAAAAATGTTACAGATGTTTAAAATTAGATTAAGTGAGTTTGTGGGAGGCAGGGGGTGGAATTGAAGGTTTGACTGAGAAATTGCTCCATAAGTGGCATTTGAACAGTTGGTTCCCAATTGGCAGCACTATTTGGGGATGTCTAGGTGGTACAGCTTTGTTGGAGGTGGTGTGCCACTGAATTACGCTTTGAGATAATAAAGCTTCGCTTTTTTTCCAGTTCACTCTCTCTACTTCATGCTTAGAGTTTAGGTTGTGATCTCTGACATTCATATTCCAGCTTCCATGTCTGACTGCTGACATACTTCCATGGCATGATGAGTGATCACATCTCTGGAGGCATAAACCCAAATAAACTCTTCCTTTTGTTAGTTATCTTGGCCATGACATCTTATCACAATAGAAATGTAACTGATACTAGCTCTCATTTGGAACAAAAATATCATCTGTGAAAATGGAAGAGATTCCAGAAGTAAAATGTATGTGATAGATAATAAGTTGATATGACTAAAAATGCTTTCAAAATAAATTATCAAATGCCAATAAAAAGCTGAAAGTTGACTTTGAAAGGTATGAAGTGATACAGGCATCTAAACAACACTCTAAAATAATAGTAGCCTTAATGTCTATCAGAATGTAAACACGCAAGAGATGAGAAAAGTAAAACATACTCAGAATAATTTTATCACAAAATTTATTTATACTGTAAAATTATGCCATAACTTGCATTTGTCATGTTCTATGCTTCTGGAAATCTACTGGAAAACATCTTTAGTATATAATAATTCAGAATTCTTTTCATGTCTAATGTGTGTCAGACCCTGCCTTAGTCAATGCTCTGATCCTGTGCAAAGACTTTGTTACCAAGACTACTCTTATAAAGGAAGCATCTATTTGGGGGCTTGCTTACAGTTTCAGGGTCTTAATTTATTATCATCAGAGTGGAGAACATATTGGTATGCAGGCAGTTACTGAAGCAGTTGATGAGAACTTCACATCCTGATGCACAGGTAGAGAAGGAGAGATTGGCTCTAGTCATACACTTGCAACAAAACCACACCACTTAACCCTTCTAATCATTGCAAGCAATTCCACTAACTGGTCACTAAGCAGTCAAATATAAACCTATGGAGGTCATTCTCATTAAAACCAACAGATAGCTTATGCTAACTACTAAGTAAGTATTAAACAGTGGAGAGTAAACCACCTCATGAAACTACAGAATTTAGTAGTGAAAACAGATATTTGTTTATGTTATGTTAAATTATATTATATTCATTTTGCTCAGGCTCACAAAGTCAGCTAATATTTTATTCCCTAAAGATTTTTCTGTTGAACAAGGCACTGGAAAAATACTGTCTGAGTCTGGAAATAATATAAATATTATTTAATGTGGCGCTGAATGTTTTGAAATTTTAAAATAAAACACAATGGAAGGTTGATATCTAAGTTACATGGGGAGAGAAGAATGTCTACTAATAATATATATTTTTTTCCTCAAGGTGTTCTAATTTTACTTACATCCAATGTTACCACTATGTGCAAAAACGAAAATAGCATATAGATAAGTGATTGAAATAATTGAATGAATGTTGCAAAGTGATTGCATATAAGAGAAGTATCTAAAAAGGATCAAATTTTTGTAAACCTGGAGTAAAATGAAAATTTATGCTTCAAAATAGTTTAATATTTAAAATTGAATATATGATTAGTTTCAATAATATATTAAAATACAACATAATGTTTTAAACAATTGAGATAATCTAGTAAATGTCTAAGAAAATAGAAATTTATGTCATGTTCAAAGACTGATGGAAAATATTTTAAGCTCTCCATTTTTTAATGATGATTTTAAAGTATGGAAATATAATGAAGATGCAAAGAATTTTAGTTTAAATTGACAAGCAGTAACTAAATTTGTATAGAATATGAAACTAAAAAGACTTAGGCGAGCAGGGAAAATCAAAGAAGGATGAAGGGAGAAAGGGGATGGCTTATACTACTAAATATAACATATTAAGAACAAGCAATTGGCAGTAAAGCACTGGTGTGAAGGAACACATGTGGACTCCTGTAAATTAGAAAGCTATCCAATGGCAGATAGACACATGTCTACAAGCATGTTTTTATGACTCACTGAACACAAGTGCAAGGAGAGACTGTATCTTTTTCAAGAAAGCAACATTGACAATCGATCAATAAGACCACTGTGATAGTGAGATGATAGTCAGGGAACGTCTATCCCAATGCATAGAATGTTGAATGCTGACAAATGATCCTTTTTGCCATGCAATCAACAGTCATTTCATTTGAAATATTTGATCTTAAACAAACTACTATGGAAATATAACTGCATATTCATTTTAACTCACAGATACTCTTTCCGAATTTAACTCATTTTCTTTGCCTTCAGGCCAGAATTTTCATTTTCTCTCTAAAACAAAGCGAGAATAAAATAAATTCCCTTAAGCACATTTTTTCTGTATTTCAAATTGTTTTTATGAAATATGACTGTTTCTCTCCCCATTGAAACAAATTTGTTCATTATATGGTTTATTTTGACCTTCGGTTATTTCTGAGTATTGTATTGCCACTATTTCTAGAACATTCTGATTGATTTATATAGATCTTTAAATAAATTTCAGCCCAGGAATTTCTCAATAAAGTCAGCAGGTAAATTCCTTTGTGAGCTATGGAGAGATGCAAAATTCCAGAGCCATACAAAAAATATCACTACAGGGGACCAATACATTCTTCTTAAAGGTAGAAAAAAAGTTAATTTTTTTTCTAAAGACACTGACTCGTCATCCTTAGTTTCATTGTGTTTTGATAGTGTTCTGAGTGCATATGAACAGTGGTCATCTTGTAATGACCCATACAGTTCTTATGTAATTTCCTATACTTCTTTAGATGAATTGCTTTTTCCTTATTTATAATGCTTAATATATGTACAACATAAAAATATAGTACAGCCTATGACTGAAGAAAAGAGTGGTAATTCTTGTCGTTAGAAGCATTTGAAGGCACAGTAGTATCTGTAACTTCTACTTAATCTATTTCTTATGTACAAATTGAACTGATCATCAAACTTGATAACCAGATCAAAACTAAGTTCATGACCAAAATATTTAATTTTCATCCAGATTCCAATGACCTCTAGAGTTGTATTGATTTCTCTGTTTCTCTTACCTAGGTATGTATAAAAATAAAGTTATCTTCAGATTGGGTTTAGATCCATGTTAAGATTAGCAAGTTTCCCAAGTATATAGGAAGAGCTGTCCTTTCACCACAAGTATTGAAAAATGTGGTTTTAATTTAAATGAACAAGTATAGGAATTGTGGACCAGAAAATCAGATAGCATTGAGAAAAGCAGGTAATTCCAAGCAACTATTTCAATCCATTGCTCACAAGACTGTTAATGCATTCAATTGATTTCCATTGCCCTCCAACAAAATTACTATTCTGTTTTCCTACCTACTAAGAAATAAAGTAGATTGAATATAAAAATTCTGAAGGAACATTAATTCTAATTATCATATAATAAATTCTCTGTTTAAATTTAGTCTTTATATCAAGATTGCCTATTTGTTTAAGTTTTTGTTCTGGTATAACAAATAAGATTATTGTTTTTCATAAATGCATGGTTCACAAACAACAGCGTTTTTTAAATTTACACCTGCCATTTTCTAGAAACATAAGAAGAACAATAATTTCTTTTCCTAAAATTTTCATATGTACATGTATATACATGCACATATGTATACTTTAAAAAATCAATCAATAGTGACATTTTAAGACAAATCACCCTTAAATATGAACATAGCATTGTTGTGGTAAAAAGAAATAGGTGGGAAAGAAATGTGAACTTCTCTTACCCTTGCAAGTCTGCTTTTCTTGGCTTTCATTTGACCACTAGATTTCAGATGTGTAGAGCAGTTCCCCAATTTAAACACAAATGTTGCTGCATTCTGAAAGGTAAGGTAGCCTGAAGTCTTCAAATTATTAGTGAATTGTTTAGTAATACTATTTTGTATTTTTGTATTTCCAGTGTCAAGTCTACCAGTCCTTAGGGAGGGGAGTCTCACATACCCAATAAAGACAAGGTAACCAGTGCATTAGATCATAAATAAAATTTGCTGTTTTTCTGTTTTTATGCCAGTACCACGCTGTTTTCATTACTGTAGCTCTGTAATAGAGTTTGAAGTCAGGGATGGTAATGCCTCCAGAAGTTCCTTTATTATATAAGATTGTTTTGGCTATCCTGGGTTTTTTGTTTCTCCATATAAAGTTGATTATTGTCCTTTCAAGATCTGTGAAGAATTTTGATGGGATTTTAATGGGGATTGCATTGAATCTATAGATTGCCCTTGGTAGAATTGCCATTTTTACTATGTTGATCCTCCCAATCCAGGAGCAAGGGAGATCCTTCCATTTTCTGGTATCCTCTTCAATTTCTTTCTTCAATGCCTTAAAGTTCTTGTCAAATAGATCTTTCACTTCCTTGGTTAGAGTTACCCCAAGATAGTTTATGCTTTTTGTGGCTATCGTGAAAGGTGATGATTCTCTTATTTCCCTCTCTGCTTCCATATCCTTTGTGTATAAGAGGGCGACTGATTTTTTGGAGTTGATCTTGTATCCTGCCACATTACTAAAGGCGTTTATCAGCTGTAGGAGTTCTTTGGTGGAGTTTTTGGGGTCGCTCATGTACACTATCATATCATCTGCAAATAATGCAAGTTTAACTTCTTCCTTTCCAATTTGAATCCCCTTTATCCCCTTATGTTGTCTTATTGCTATTGCTAAAACTTCGAGAACTATATTGAAGAGGTATGGAGAGAGTGGACAGCCTTGGCGTGTTCCTGATTTTAGTGGGATGGCTTTAAGTTTCTCTCCATTTAATTTGATATTAGCTGTCGGCTTGCTGTATATAGCTTTAATTAAATTTAGGTATGACCCTTGTATCCCTAATCTCTCCAAGACTTTTATCATAAAGGGATGTTGAATTTTGTCAAATGCTTTTTCAGCGTCTAATGAAACGATCATATGGTTTTTTTCTTTCAGTTTATTTATATGATGGATTACATTGATAGACTTGCGTATGTTAAACCAGCCCTGCATCTCTGGTATGAAGCCTACTTGATCATAATGGATAATTTTTCTAATGTGTTCTTGGATTCGGTTTGCCAGAATTTTGTTGAGGATTTTTGCATCGATGTTCATGAGTGAGATTGGCCTGTAATTTTCTTTCTTGGTTGGGTCTTTGTGTGGTTTTGGTATCAGAGTTACTGTAGCTTCATAAAAGGAATTTGGCAATGACTCTTCTGTTTCTATATTGTGAAATACCTTAAGGAGTATAGGTATTAGGTCTTCTTGGAAGTTCTGGTAGAATTCCGCATTGAAACCATCTGGTCCTGGACTTTTTTTGGAAGGGAGGTTTTTTATAACTGCTTCTAATTCTTCACGACTAACAGGTCTATTTAGGTTGTTCACCTGGTCCTGGTTTAACTTTGGTATATGGTATTTATCTAAAAAAGTGTCCATTTCTTTTACATTTTCCAGTTTTGTGGCATACAGGCTTTTGTAGTAAGATCTAATGATTCTCTGAATTTCCTCTGTGTCTGTGGTTATGTCTCCCTTTTCATTTCTGATCTTATTAATTTGCAAATTCTCTCTCTGCCGTTTGATTAGTTTGGATAGGGGTTTATCAATCTTGTTGATTTTCTCCAGGAACCAGCTTTTTGATTTATTGATTCTTTCAATTGTTTTCTGTGTCTCTATTTTGTTGATTTCAGCCCTCAGTTTGATTATTTCCAGTCTTCTACCCCTTCTAGGTGAGTCTGCTTCTTTTTTTTCTAGAGCTTTCAGGTGGGCTGTTAAGTCTCCAATGTGTGCTTTCTCTGTTTTCTTTAAGTGGGCAGTTAGTGCTATGAACTTTCCTCTCAGGACTGCTTTCATAGTGTCCCATAGGTTTGAGTATGTTGTTTCTTTATTTTCATTGTCTTCAAGGAAGACTTTAATTTCTTTCTTTATTTCTTCCTTAATCCAGGTATGGTTCAGTAGTTGACTATTCAGTTTCCATGAGTTTGTGGGCTTTCTGGGGGTAGCATTGTTGCTGAATTCTAGCTTTAATCCATGGTGATCTGATAAGATACAGGTGGTTATTAATATTTTTTTGTAACTGTGAATGTTTGCTTTGTTACCGAGTATGTGGTCGATTTTTGAGAAGGTTCCATGAGCTGCAGAGAAGAAGGTATATTCTTTCCTATTTGGGTGGAATATTCTATAGATGTCTGTTAAGTCCATTTGATTCATTACCTCCATTAATTCTCTTATTTCTCTGTTAGGTTTCTGTCTAATTGACCTGTCCATTGGTGAGAGAGGAGTATTAAAGTCTCCTACTATTAATGTGTGCGGTTCGATGGCTGCCTTGAGTTTTAACAATGTTTCTTTTACGTACGTGGGTGCTTTTATATTAGGGGCATAGATATTCAGGATTGAGACTTCATCCTGATGAATTGTTCCTGTTATGAGCAGAAAATGTCCCTCTACATCTCTCCTGATTGATTTAAGTTTGAAGTCAACTTTGTTAGAAATTAGTATGGCCACCCCTGCTTGTTTCTTAGGTCCATTTACTTGATAAGCCTTATCCCAACCCTTTACTCTGAGTAGGTGCCTGTCTTTGTGGTTGAGGTGTGTTTCTTGTAAACAGCAGAATGTTGGATCCTGTTTTCGTATCCAATCTCTTAGTCTGTGCCTTTTTATAGGAGAGTTGAGTCCATTGACATTAAGTGATATTAATGACCAGTGGTTGTTAACTCCGGTCATTTTTTAAGTTGTAAATTTTGTGTGTTCCCCTTCTTTGTGTTGCGCTGGTGAAGGGTCTCTAGTTGTCTGAGATATTGTGGTCATTGTTGGACTCCTTGGCAAGCATCTTCAACAAATGGTGCTGGCACAATTGGATGTCAACCTGTAGAAGAATGAAAATAGACCCATATCTATCACCATGCACAAAACTCAAGTCCAAATGGATCAAAGACCTCAATATCAATCTGAACACACTGAACCTGATAGAAGAGAAAATGGGGAGTACCCTACAACATATGGGCACAGGAGATCGCTTCCTATGTATAACCCCAGCAGCACAGACATCAAGGGCAACATTGAATAAATGGGACCTCCTGAAACTGAGAAGCTTCTGTAAAGCAAAGGACACTGTCATTAAGACAAAAAGGCAGCCTACTGACTGGGAGAAGATCTTCACCAACCCCGCTACAGACAAAGGTCTGATCTCCAAAATATATAAAGAACTCAAGAAACTAGACTTTAAAAGGATAATTAACCCAATTAAAAAATGGGGCACTGAACTGAACAGAGAATTCTCATCAGAAGAAGTTAAAATGGCCAAAAGATACTTAAGGTCATGCTCAACCTCCTTAGCGATCAGAGAAATGCAAATCAAAACAACTTTGAGATATCATTTTACACCTGTCAGAATGGCTAAAATCAAAAACACCAAGGATAGCCTTTGCTGGAGAGGTTGTGGAGAAAGGGGTACCCTCATCCATTGCTGGTGGGACTGCAAACTTGTGCAACCACTTTGGAAATCAGTGTGGCGGTTTCTCAGAAAAATTGGGATCAACCTACCCCTGGACCCAGCAATAGCACTCTTGGGAATATACCCAAGAGATGCCCTAGCATATGACAAAAGCATTTGTCCAACTATGTTCATAGCAGCATTATTTGTAATAGCCAGAACCTGGAAGCAACCTAGATGCCCTTCAATAGAAGAATGGATGAAGAAAGTGTGGAATATATATACATTTGAGTACTACTCTGCGGTAAAAAACAATGACTTCTCGAATTTTGCATGCAAATGGATGGAAATAGAAAATACGATCCTGAGTGAGGTAACCCAGACCCAAAAAGAAGATCATGGGATGTACTCACTCATAATTGGTTTCTAGCCATGGATAGGGGCCACTGAGTCTATAATTTGTGATCTTAAAGAAGCTAAACAAGAGGGTAAACCCAAGGAAAAACATATAGATATCCTCCCAGCTATGGGAAATAGACAAGATTGATGGGCAAAAAATGCGAATCTTGGGGTGTGGGGTGGGAAGGGGATGAGGGGAGATGGGGAGAGAAAAGTGTGAAGGAGAGGATGAGGGGAACTGGGGGAATCGGGGTGATTGGGGGTAAAGGAAGGTTGGATGGGGGAGCAGGGAAACTCATACCCTAGTTAAGGGAGCCACCTAAGGGTTGGCAAGAGACTTGAACCTGGAATGGCTACCAGAAGCCCAGGGCAATGTCCCCAGTTAGTTCATTGGGGCACCTGAGGATAGGGAACCTGAAATGAACCTATCCTATAATCATACTGATGAATATCTTGCATATCGCCATAGAACCTTCATCTAGCGATGGATGGAGATAGAGACAGAGACCCACACTGGAGCACCGGACTGAGCTCCCAAGGTTATAATGAGGAGCAGAAGGAGAAAGAACATGAACAAGGAAGTCAGGACCATGAGGGGTGCACCCAACCACTGAGACAGGGGGGCCGATCTATTGGGAGCTCACCAAGGCCAGCTGGACTGCTACTGAAAAAAACATGGGATAAAACCGGACTCTCTTAATGTGGTGGACAATGAGAGCTGACGAGAGGCCAAGGAGAATGGCACAGGAACTTTCATCTGGCGATGGATCGAGAGAGAGACAGAGACCCAATTGGGATCAACCATCTGAGCTCTTAAGGTCCAAATGAGGAGCAGAAGGAGGGAGAACATGACCAAGGAAATCAGGACCACGAGGGGTGCACCCACCCACTGTGACAGTGGAACTGATCTATTGGGAGCTCTCCAAGGCCAGCTGGACTGGGACTGAATAAGCATGGGTTGAAACTAGACTCTCTGAACAAGGCGGACAATGAAGGCTGATGAGAAGCCAAGGACAAGGGCACTAGGTTTCGATCCTAATACATGAACTGGCTTTGTGGGAGCGTAGCCTGTTTGGATGCTCACCTTCCTGGACCTAGATAGAAGTGGGAGGACCTTGGTCTTCATGTAGAGCAGGGAATTTGGACTGCTCTTCAGTATTGAGAGGGAGGGGGAGTGGACTAGGGGGAGGAGAAGTGGAGTGGGGATAGGGGGAGGGGAGCGGGGGGAGGGGGCAATATGTGGGAGGAGGGGGAGGGAAATGGGAAACGGGGAGCAGTTGGAAATTTTAAGTAAAAAAGAATAAAATAAAAAAAAATTCTATCAGAAAAAAAAATTTGCTGTTTTTCTGCGGATTCTTCAGTATGTATATTAAAATCTATTGTACAGATGCCTCCCCAAATTTGAAACAGTCCTTCCTGTGGAGAATAAGGGGGATTATAAGACTCAAGGAATAAACAAGCTTCTTTAAACAACTCAGGTGAAAACTGAAACTTAGACTTTTCATAAGGTTCTTCTCTAAGGTTAAACAAGCAGTAATGATTGCCAATCAGAGTGGATGCTCTGCTACCAGCTTGTCCTGCTGGGAGTTCCAGCGATGTTGCATTTGTGAGTCACCACCCTTCCTGGAGAGAGATATTAGGTATGTAGTTTTCCTTGAGCCACCCATGTGTCTGCAAACCAACTCTTACCCATATCCCTGTAAAGTCCATAAACGAGACCTGGGTGGACTCAATTCTTTGGTATGTATGCACTGCCTAATTTGGAGTAAACAGACATGTGTTCATGACTCTCCATGAGAAATCACACAGCAATACCAAAGATTTTACATATGTGAATTTGAACCTTTTTTGCATATTCCTAGACAATGTTATTTCTGTTTCTATAGAACATTACATTTCCTTGCTTCATGATTTTCTTTTTATTATGGGTGCCTATGATTTTGTGGATCAGCTTGTTCATTTACTTTCTAGTCACATGGAAAGATACTGGAAAAACATGCAGATGTATGCATTTGTTGTAATACTTGTAGATAGATTTTGTTAAGACAAAAAAGTGGAATTTTTATAGTTCAGTTAGTTCTTTCCCTCGGTCATGTGATCTATTCATGTCTATTGCAATTCATATTCAAGGGTCATTGCTTAACCTGACTGGTTTTCCCATGGACCAGTTTCTAGTATAATTCAAAATGTTTATAAAATTGCAATGTTCTCTAACATCTTTTAAACAATAACAATTTATGTGTATTGGTACTGCTTACTGGTTCATACCTTGATTGAGAGAATAAAATATGATTTTCACATCCCATTCAGGGTGTAGAAGCAACTACAATTTCTTTGTTGTTGAAATATTAGATTTACAAAAATCAATTATTGGTTTTAATCTATCTTACAATGCTACTTAAATGGTTATGTTTTATACACACAGACATATATAAACTTCTGCAAGAATAGTTGTCTATAAATTTGTTATATAATAGAGGGTTTTGTTTCTTTGGCCTATGCATTCTTTGTGAATTCAGGTATACCATGTAACCACAGAAACAGATGAGGAGATTAAATAAATACACAACTACAATTAGTGCATTTAAATGTTAACAATTAAACATTGGCTAGACCTTAACTGTTTATGTATAAGGCTTACTCTCTGCCCTGTTGGATGATATATATATATATATATATATGATATAGATATATATATGATATAGATATATATAGATATAGATATTTTGAGCAATGACTATATTTTGATATATTATCATGATACAAATTTGATAAAATGGATGTCGCTAAGATGTACTTCTGAAGGCGCAAGTCATAAACAATCCCACACCAGTTTGGAATTGTGATTAATAGGGTGGTATTTATTTAAAAGGGAATAAACTTACAAATCACCGTCCCAGACAACAGCCCTCTACGCACGCAATTAGGAAGAAGTCTAGTCGCCGGAACCGGAGCAGGAAGTAAAGAGAGCGAGGAGGGAAGTGGCCGCTTTTTTTAAAGGGAAAGATACCACGCCCCAATGGGCTGGTATCTTGGTGGCTATTGGCTGGAGGAGCGGAAGGACCTCCCGCAACACCTCCCCCTTTTATTTAAGTAAGAGAGTTCTAAACCTACTATGAAATTATATACAATAAGTACAAATATCCTATTCTAACTAGCTTAGGTCTTATATAATAAATAGCTTGGCTAAGTCATGAGTCGAAAGTAACTACATTTATATAGTCTTCAACCCCATCGAAGATCTGAGAAGGGAAATAATGTTACCTGAGTAATTAGTAAGTGCAATCAAACAACTTCTAAAACATGCAACAAATCACAGAGACAACTAGCTACCTGGGCAATCACCCAAGGTCACGTTTGCAGCGTTGAAGCAACCAACTTTGGCTAAGGCCTAACATAACTGACACACCATTTTCAAAGGCAAGAAACTTGTCAAAACTATCTTACCCTGTCTTGGCAGGATATGACAGTCCTGTTTTTTCCATTCACAGATACTCTGTATTTCTGTCAGTGGTTGAGGTATGGGCATTTCTTTACCCAAAGGCCAGTTCAGCCAAGAAGAAAGGCTCCGGGTGGAGTGTCTTTGGTGCTCAACATTCTCTCGGGAATAGAGCGGTGTTGCCAGGAGCAATTGTGTCTCACTACCACAAAACTCTGAGTTAGATTAAAGGCCATTTTCTACAGCTCTTTGAAGAGGTTGAAGATTATCTATCTATACTGAGTATAATCTCTATGTATCTAAAGAACCTGATTAGTCTAATTATAAATGACAAACTTAGAATACTATTGATCTATATAATTCTCAATACCTATCTAACTTAAAGACTAAGACAATAAATAACTGTGAAACAAATGAGGACAATGACCTCCAAATATAAGCAATGTACAAATATACATTGCAGTATGGTAAATATATATCAATACACAAGCAATATGTAAATATCTTAATCAGAGGTAGAAATGTACACTGCAATATGGTAAATATATACAATATATATCAATACAATATATGTCAATACATAAAAAATGTTTTTAAACAGAGGTAGAAACATGCATGCATACAATAGTCAATATAATTTCACTTTGTATCAATATATAAGAATCGATACCAATACATTTGTCTCAAAACAATAACTCACAAGTACCAACGAGTACCAATCTATTATCCCTCTTTTTTTTTTTTTTTCAAATGATCCCTGAGCTTATTATAAAATTCCTTCCCCAACCCTCAACCATATACCAATTTATAATCAACCCCTAAATGATGTCCCTAAACCCAAGGGCAAACTTTACTGGGAGAGGGGACGTCGTCCTCTAGAGTTACTTCCAGCTGTCATGGGGGCGACGTTCTTTCTGGGGGATCCTGTGAAAGTAAAATGATGGTTAAATTTCAAGATCGATGTCTTTTAAAATTGCAAATAGTCTCTGAGTATTTTGTGAAGGTCTGGCCAGAATGTTGTATAAGAGGTGCACCATTTCAGCTAACCAAGTTGGGATCGTCTTGTGCAGCTGGTACCCAAAACAGGTCTTGTAGTAGCGCTATCGGTATCATGACGTCATATCAACCAGGTGGAGTCGTTGTTATGGGGCCCCATCTTCTTCCTGGAAACTTTAAATGTCACTTCAGGAAAAACTCATTGTTCATTGTGAAAAACTTAAACATCAATCATATAGACATACACACACACATACACACACACACATATATTCAATGAAAGGAATGATAGATATATTCAATGAAAAGTATGATAGATATGAAGAAAAGCAAAGATGTTTTCTAAACTCATATTTCTTTCTGTCCCCTATCATGGCTCTTGACATGAGACAGAAACTCCAGAAACTCTGGGTTTTTCTCTTACCAACAGGCTTGGAATTGGAGAGGGACTGAGCCAGAGTCCAACTTCAAAACCAGCTCTATAAATTTAGAAATATGGTTTAGTATATTTTACTTACACAACTTATTCAGTTTTCTTAATAGTTCCTATTGGGCAAGTATTTTTCCATCTGTCAGTATCCAAACATCCAGGATCCCTTGAATTTTTCAAAGATGAGTGTTTTCCTGTGGAGATAAGAACAGAACCCTGCCCCCATTCTATATGTTTTTCTTACCACCTGTAGGAATATCATCATTGTGGATGAGTTGTCATTTCTCCTTTCCAAGAGGTTTCTCCTCTTCAAATCGAACCTTTATTAATTTTGATGGTATCCACAATTTTTCTTCTCCTGTGGAAACAAGAGCAAAACCCCTTCCCCAACGTAGCACATCTCCTGGCTTCCATTGAGAGGTCAGCACATCTTTGAAATAAATTGGTTGATTTAGTTCAGCAGACTTTTCCATTATCCAATGTCTTTCTGCTGCTGTCGTTCCTTTCTCATTAGCGTTAAGAAAATTCAAGGTCAATAAAGCATTATGTAATCTATTTCTGGGGGTATTTTCGGTCCCTTTCTGTTTGTTCAGCATATCCTTTATAGTACGATTTGATCTTTCTATAACTGCCTGACCTGTGGGATTATGTGGTATACCTGTAATGTGTTTTATATTATAATAAGCAAAAAAGCGTTTCATTTTCTTAGATACATATGCTGGACCATTGTCTGTCTTTATTTGTGCAGGTATTCCCATGATGGCCATAACTTCCAATAGATGTGTGATTACTGAATCAGCCTTTTCTGAGCTCAGGGCAGTAGCCCATTGAAAACCTGAATACGTGTCTATGGTGTGGTGTACATATTTTAATTTACCAAATTCCATAAAGTGGAACACATCCATCTGCCAGATTTCATTTCTCTTAGTACCCTTTGGGTTACTCCCTGCAGGCAACGGTGTTTGATTATAGAAGGAACAAGTAGGACATCTCTTTATAATGTCCTTAGCTTGTTGCCATGTAATGGAAAATTCTTTCTTTAGGCCTTTACTATTGACATGATGCTTCTTATGAAATTCTGAGGCCTGCAACACGCTTCCAATCAATAATTGATCAATCTCAGCGTTGCCTTGTGCTAGAGGACCAGGCAGACCTGTATGGGACCGGATGTGTGTTATGTACATCGGACAAAGCCTGTTCCTGATTATGTCTTGTACCTGGATAAACAATGAAGTCAACTCTGTGTCATCTGGTATAAATTCAGCAGTTTCAATATGCAAGATAACTCTTTCTGCATATTGTGAATCTGTAACTATATTAAGAGGTTCTTTAAAATCCCTTAGCACCATAAGAATGGCATATAATTCTGCCTTCTGGACAGAATTATAAGGGCTTTGTTCCACCTTACTCAATTCATCTGACTTATAACCTGCTTTCCCTGATTTATTTGCATCAGTATAGAATGTACGGGCTCCAGTTATTGGAGCATCACGTACAATTCTAGGAAGAATCCAAGAAGTTCTCTTTATTAGGTTAAGTCTACCACTTTTGGGATAGTTGCTATTA
This sequence comes from Chionomys nivalis, assembly GCF_950005125.1. Lineage (NCBI taxonomy): Eukaryota > Metazoa > Chordata > Mammalia > Rodentia > Cricetidae > Chionomys > Chionomys nivalis. Next base: position 101,968,374 of record NC_080087.1, on the reverse strand, counting down.
ATTTCTCCCAAAAAATTAGCACAAGCTCTTTGCCATGGTTCATTGTCTTCCCATAACTTTTTTATTTCTTCAGTAGTAAAAGGCACTATAATTTCTGCTGGGTCTATACCTGCTAGTTGACGAAGTCTCAGTTTACCCTTTATAATTAATTCAGAGACTTTTTCCACATAAGTTTTTAATTTTTTACTTGGTTTATTAGGTATAAATATCCACTCTAAAATAATATCTTCCCTCTGCATTAGAATCCCTGTAGGAGAAATTCTGGAAGGCAATATGACTAGGATGCAGCTAAGATTTGGGTTCACCCTATCCACATGTGCCTCCTGTAATTTTTCCTCAATCATTGTCAGTTCCTTTTCTGCTTCAGCTGTCAGTTTTCTTGGACTATTCAAATCTTTATCACCATCTAAGGTTTTGTTTAAATGAACTATTAGATCAGGTGTTATCCCAACAGCTGGTCGTAGACTGGAAATGTCTCCTAACAATCTTTGGAAATCATTAAGAGTCTTTAACCTGTCTCGCCTAATTTGTGCCTTTTGCGTTTTAATTTTCTCTAACCCTATTCTGTAACCTAGGTAATTAATAGAATTTCCTCTTTGAATCTTTTCAGGGGCAATTTGTAATCCCCACCTAGGCAAGACTTTCTTTACTTCTTCAAACATCCTTTCTAAAGTATCTTTATTTGAATCAGATAACAAGATGTCATCCATGTAATGGTAAATTATGGACTTGGGGAATTGTTTACGAATTATTTCCAATGGCTTACTTACAAAATATTGGCACAATGTAGGACTATTGAGCATACCCTGTGGGAGGACAGTCCATTGATATCTCCTATTAGGCTGAGAATTATTATAAGTAGGCACTGTGAAGGCAAATTTTTCTCTATCCTTTTCTTGTAATGGTATGGTGAAAAAACAATCTTTCAAATCAATAACTATAAGAGGCCATCCTTTTGGTAATAGAGAAGGCAAAGGAATTCCAGATTGTAGTGGGCCCATAGGTTGAATTACCTTGTTGACAGCTCTTAAATCTGTCACCATTCTCCATTTACCGGATTTCTTTTTTACAACAAACACAGGAGAATTCCAAGGGCTGGTTGATTCTTCAATATGTTGAGCATCTAGTTGCTCTTGCACCAGCTGTTCCAATGCCTGTAATTTATCTTCAGCTAGAGGCCACTGTTTGATCCATATTGGCTTCTCAGTTAGCCATTTTAAAGGTAGGGCTGTTGGTACCTCTAAAGGTTTGGTATTTGCTGTATGTTCTTGTACAGCCTGAATGGCTGGTGACCTTTTCCCATAATATCTCATCATGTCCTTCCCAGAATTATGAGTTCCTGGAACTACAGGAATGTTAATCTGGGTATTCCATTGCTGTAGCAGGTCGCGGCCCCATAAATTTATTGCGATATTGGCAATATATGGCCTTAGTCTTCCTATTTGCCCTTCAGGCCCTATGCATTCAACCCATCTTGTGCTTTGTTTTACACGAGATAGGGTTCCAATTCCCAGGAACTGAACATCTACCTCTTGAAGAGGCCAATTCGGATGCCAAGATTCTGGGGTAATGATACTTACATCCGCACCTGTGTCCAATAAGCCTTCAATAAAAGTGCCATTTATACAGACTCTTAGCTTTGGTCTTTGATCATTAATAGAAGTCTGCCAAAATATACGTTTACTCTGTCCTACTGGGTTTTTTGACTCATCCTCCATGCGTAATTCATCATTTAGACCAGTAATATTTTTTACAGCAGAAATTGGAGCTTTTAATTTTCTTGGTGAGGCACGTTCTCTACTGTGACTGGGAATGACTGGGCCACTGTTGGCTTGGGGGCCTGCGAGAGGCCCCTCAAGGAGTTTCCCGACTGTATCGGGTTGCCTTGTCTGTCTGTTGTTGACCTGCATTCGTTGGACCAGTGTCGGCCTTTACCACATCTCCTACATATACCTGAAGGCCGAGGTCTCCTATTTTTGTCATTCCCAGAAGGGATATTATTCCTAGAAATCCTTTGCCTGCAATCCCTTTTCAGATGTCCTAATTTACCACAATTAAAACACCTGGCAGTTTGATGTCTCCTCATTGCTTTGGAAATCGCTTCTCCTACCCAAGATTCATCATTATAGCTAAACGTCTCGACATTCATTGTATGCTGAATCCATTCATCCATAGGTGCTGATCTAAACTTTAAAGGCCCAATTATCTTTTTGCATTCTATGTTTGCATTCTCAAAAGCTAGAGATTCAAGAAGTAGTCGTCTAGCTTCTGGGTCTGTTACCCCTATGTCCAGAGCCTTAATTAATCTTTGCAAAAAGTCAATAAAGGGTTCTCTCTGTCCCTGCCTAATTCTGGTATATGATTCAACCCTTTTTGCTGGATCTTGTAGCCTATTCCAAGCATTTAAAGCTGCTTGGTGACATAAACACAGTACTTCATCATCATAAAGAGCTTGGACCTGTGGGTCAGCATATTCTCCTACACCAAGAATTTGATCTTGGGAAACCTCCACACCTTTTGCTCTTCCTTGCTGTTCCATATGTTTGGATTCTTCTCTGAAATAGATTCCAAACATCAAGGAAGGTCCATTATCTAAGACTGCAGACACTAACTGATGGAAATCGTGGGGGGTAGCTCTAGCATTAGAAGCCCAAGTCCTTATCATTTCCTTAACATATGCAGAGTGCAAGCCAAAGGTAACAATTGCCTGCTTAATTTCTTTTAGATCATTCATTGCTATTGGCATCCATCTAGCTTCTCTGACTCCCTTTGAGCCTTTAGAAGTTGACGCTTTGTCAGAATGAATTACAGGGTATGTCGCTAAAACCCTGGGTAAGCCAGATCTAATAGCTGGTGGTGGCATTGTATCCTGTCCTTGTGCCTTCTTACTCTGTTCACCAGCTCCAATAATTTCTTCAATCATTTCAAGTCTTTTTATCATTGTCTCTCTTAAATCCTGAATCTCCTGAGCTACATGTGTTTCTAGTGATTTCACTGAGGTATCAATTTTTTGGTCCCCATTCTGCACCTGTGATTTCAAAGCTTTTGAATCCTGAATCTCCTGACCTGTATTAGTTTCTGGTAAAGATTGTATGGTTCTTAGGACCATATTTTTCCTAAATAATAGAATATTCAAAAGAATACTGAAACCTAGTAACCAGTAAATTAAGTTATCTCCATAGTCGTATAAACCTTGCATGAAAAAACCCATTGTTTTGGTAGTCAAAATAGTAAAATTCATGTTGGAAACGAAAACTGCCATATTACCTATTATCCAGCAGGTGGCGCTGTTCCCAAGTCGCGACGAAAACGGGGTCCTGTTTCAGTGTCCGCCTAGTATTTGTTAAAAACTGGGAAATGCAAGTTGCTCAACAAAGTAAATGTAATTAAATCAATTCCGTACACGGAACCATAAACCCAGAATCCAGGGGTAGAGAAGAGTAACCCGGAAGCCGTGTATGCCTCCACGTGACAGTGTCGTCCCAAGGGGTTGCAGCTTTCCGCAACCGGTAACCGCGTGCTCTGGTTCGCTCCGCTTAAGAGCTGCGCTTGCAAGGGAGATTTGAAAACGATTCAGAAAAGAGCAAACCACGTGGGCAGAGACTACGCGGGCCTGTGGAATTTAAATCCACGTAGCGAGGCAAACGATAGGCTGCGTGGGGACTTGAAGTCAATCTGAGGTGTCTAAAGGGAAAATATAAAGAACTGCAGCAAGAAAAGCCACTGCGTGATGATTTATGTTAAACTGCTGGCTCCACGCACAAGGCACAGGCCGCAAGGCACAGGCCGCGGCCGGCCGAACTGGCGGCCGGCAGCCGAGCGGGGGAAGGAGGGGTTCTAAAACCAAACGTTGGGCGCCAGATGAAGGCGCAAGTCATAAACAATCCCACACCAGTTTGGAATTGTGATTAATAGGGTGGTATTTATTTAAAAGGGAATAAACTTACAAATCACCGTCCCAGACAACAGCCCTCTACGCACGCAATTAGGAAGAAGTCTAGTCGCCGGAACCGGAGCAGGAAGTAAAGAGAGCGAGGAGGGAAGTGGCCGCTTTTTTTAAAGGGAAAGATACCACGCCCCAATGGGCTGGTATCTTGGTGGCTATTGGCTGGAGGAGCGGAAGGACCTCCCGCAACATACTTCACTCGGGCTTCCTCTGGATTAGTTTGGCAGGCAATGAAAGAATTTTAAGAATGAGATATCACTATTCAAGAGATCCCCAAGTGTCCTGCTATGGCTATGAATGTGCTGAGTGATTTTTCAGTAGAATAAATGGAACTGTTAGAAGGATCATCTTTCCGTAATTTCAGCCTCTGAAGGCCACTGCAACAGGAGGGAGAATAAGGAGGCCTGAATTCATTAAGGTAGAAAAGAGGAAGCAATCCAAGACTTTGAGAGTTCTTGCAAGTTGAGACGAAGACACACCAGCTCTACTACTAATTGCTGCAGCTGCAGCTGATAAAATGCAACATATTTAACATCTCATCTAAGAGAGTGAGACAGATGGTGAATTGGATAGTCTGATGATGCCACTTAAGGTGTGGATACTCTATTTAAAGCTGCTTCTGGTGTATTTTTACTTCCTAAGAGTCTGAGAGTCCAGGAAAGTATAAACTATCCAGCTTACTTCATGTTACAGCCTGAGGAAAAAAATTAAAATCAAACTTTATATAAGAACATAAATGTCGTTTAAAATTAAAAATTAAATTCTTTTAACCATTTTGCTCCTCTAGTAACCACTCTGAAAGCAAATGATTGAAATATAAGTGACATAAGAAATTACTTTGATAGATAAATGAAAATCACCATGAAAGTGGCAGATAAAATTATTTTAAAAAATAATCTATATCCATGTATCTGTACAATTGTAATAATCTCTGATTACTTCTGATAGTCATGAACTGTGAATGCAACACAAGACCTTGTTAGTAAGGAAGTAAACAACTGAATGGCAAAGTCACAGAATGTGTTCTCAATAATATCACAATTTTAATGGTTCCCTTCCGCACTGTTCTAATTGTTGCTGCTCAGTTTTCTGTGTTGTTAATTGAAATTGTGTGAGATTTGCTTGCTCCATTTTAGAAGTGATGAGACTTTCATACAGAGGTTAACTGATTTCACAGCTATTTCAGGGATACCAGATGACAGGCTTGTTCAGGTGCAAATAACAGCGGCCTTCCCTTATTCCATACATTTTAGATCACTCATTTTATATCTGTTGTTTCTATAATTTTCTTTTCTTTAGATGAAGATAAAAGGAAGTCTGACTATATACATGTAGATATGAACTCACATGTATATTTTATATATTTGTATACAAAGAACATATATAATTCTTACTGATTATTTTAAACCTCAGTATAAAAAAATATGGTTTTAGTATTTTTCATTGCTTAGCTACATTTAAAATTGTAATCTATATGTTATTTAAAAATTTTAAAGATCTTTTTAATCTCACCATAATTTAAATGTATCAGAGAAACTGAATAATAAAAGGTTGTAAATATAGAGACTTATTAGTGCTGTTTTTATTTTGTTTTTTATGATTTTTGTTTTGTTTTGTGATAAGGTGTTTCTGTAATCCTGTTTGTTCTGGATTCACTATGTAGACCACTCTAGCCTTGAACTCACAAAAATCCTCCTGCCTCTGCTTTACTAATTATGGTATTAAAGATATGCACCACTTTGCTTGAATTAGGCTTGTTTTATTTTTGTCTTTAACATTACAGCTTTCTCCTGTCCCATAGCTGTCTTTTTATATATTTCTTGGACAGGGAAATACAGGTCTGTGTCTTTCTCCCATTAAGACAATTACTTATACAAATATTCAGTTGAGTGAAGTCATTGAATATTTGAAGTTAGGAATCTTGGTCCAATTTGTTGTGCAAAAGTAATGTCTTTGCATCAGGTGTTTTGATATTCAGAATATACATTTAATTCTTCATTCATAAATAGGAATATAGTTTAATTTCATTTATTAATAGTAATGTAAGACTGGATTTGAAGTATATTAAAGGAATCACTAGCTGTATACCTTAGTTGTCTCTTATCCTCCTGATAATTTTGATTATAATTAACCATTTTTATTTACATAACACTTTATTTTCATTGATGTGCATGAATAATATATACATAAGCCACTAATTATTTAGTGATTGTTTCACTAATAGAAATTAAAAGTAATTTGTGTTTTGAATGTTTTGTATAAATTATTTGTATATATGCATTTTTATGGACATCAAATGAACAATTTTAAAATGTGGATAAAAGTGCAGGTTACAAGATGGTGAGAATACTCACTCAAGTCTTAGCTTTTCTATTTTCCAGGAAGTGACTGTGGGAGTGCCATCTGACCTCTGCCCAGTTTCTTCATCGTGAAACCAAAATTAAAATAGTCTTTAATCTATAGAATAATTCTTAGAGAAGGTAAATGAATTATGTGTAGAGTTCAAAGCATTATGTTCAAAAATACTGAGGAAAACATGTTTGAGAGAAATATTTATCAAAAGTATCATATGTAGCGAGAATCTTCCAACACCCACAGAAATGTTATTTTTTATTTAAAACTTTATTACAATAGAATTACGCAGTTAAGCAATGATTCTACTGTCTCCAATATGCAGCCCACTCATAGTAAAGCTGTAAACAACTAATATTTATTGCAAATTACCTAAAACTGAGGCAGACATTTGGTAAGATATTATGGTCACAGTTAGTGTTAATTTTTATTTATTTATTTTTTTTTTTTACAGAAAGTAACTGTTTTATTAGTTACAGGTAAGGAGACACTAAGAAACCAAACTATGCTACTTCACTTTTCTAGCTTCTAAGAAATCTCATTTTGGATGCCAGACATATTTCAAATGCAAATATATATATGGCATTGCCCTCTCTCACTGACCTAAGATATGAACTAGACTGATGATAAATTTTAAGGAGTGTAATTGGATTATGATAGTTCTTAACAATGACATCCATATTGAAAGCAAAGTCTGGATACTGTGCTAGATAACAGGACATAAAAAGATATACCTCACTGCTTATTATGTCTTAGAGTTTTTCATTTTATTCTGAATAAAGTCAATTTATAGCTAAAATATCAACTAATAATGAAATTTGTCATCTAAAGTTATTAAATAATTTTTTTATGTCTTGAATAAATAAATATTAGAGTCTTGCAAAAACAATAATTTACCCCAAGCAAGTCTAATACTACTTTAACTTGTGGTTTATTTGGTCTTTACAATGATAAATGTACTTTTAGGTGTACCACATATTAAAAAATATGCCTAGAACAAATATAAAAATCATCATTTATTTTTCTGCTTATAATTTATTTGAAATAATTCCACATAGACAGTATTAATACTTACCTGAATTAGCTTAAGGTATGCATGAGGAGTGACTGCTGACTTTATTGACTTTATTGGTATAGCTCAGAAAAAAATGATTTATTTTTGTTAATCCTTTATGTTTGTTAGTTGAGATAAATCTTGTTATAAACTGTCTAAATATCTTTATTTTACAAATCACCACAAGAGCAAAATCAACACAATCAATGTGAAAAATAACTTTTAAAATTTCCTTTTAGAGTTTCCTTTCTTCCCTCCACATCTACACCCCTTAAAATTCATGACCTCTTTTTCCACCCATTGTTATTGATAGAATACACACACATACACACACACACATTTCTTTTTTTTTTTTTCAGACAAGGTTTCTCTGTGGCTTTGGAGCCTGTCCTGGAACTCTTGTAGACCAGGCTGGTCTCGAACTCACAGAGATCCGTCTGCCCCTGCCTCCTGAGTGCTGGGATTAAAGGCGTCACACATTTCTTAATATGACCTGTTGAGTCCATATAATGTTGCCTATGTGCATGTTTTCTTTCTAAGCATTTAGCAGTGGCCACCAAGGGCTGTGTTGTTCCCTGGAGATGGCCATCTCTCCTGCCCCCAGTATCTTTAGTTGCCTATAGTTCTTTGCATAAGGAGGAGGCCTCCTGGATTTTTTCTGTTGAGTTTCGCAGATTTATTGGTGCCATCTTTGTTCAGCTCTAGTTTGGGCAATCTTGTTGGTGAGAACTCATAGGCCTAACTTCTAGTATTACATAGAGACACAATCGTGCAGCAAACTTCCTGATCCTCTGACTATTGAAATATTTCTTCTACCTCTTCCATAATGTTCCCTGAGTCTTAAGTATGGGATTGTTTTGTATATGTATTCATTGGGACTGGACTCCACAATTCTGTGTTTGGTTTGGTTATGGTTTTCTATAGTTACCTTCCTATGTCCAAAGAGAAAGCTCCTTGAGGGGTGAAGATTATCCTTATCTATGTGTATAAGGACAAATTTTTAAAGATTGTTGTTATTGGTTATTCTGGCTAGTAAATTAGTGGCTGTAGATTTTTCTCCAATAACCATGATTTCATTAACACCTAGTGTTTAACTAGGTTTCAGTACTAGGCATGGTCTCTATCTTTTTGCAGGTTTTAAGTTCCAATAGAAACCTGTTGACTGACACCAAGTGTTTCACTATTTCACCATAGGTTTATCATGCCATGTTGGTAATAGATGTGGTTCATAGGTGTTATAGCTGGGTAGAATCAGTGGTTGTTTTCATTTTGAAAGCTTGAATGGTGCTTTCTGGTATCATGAAAGATAGTTCTCAGGACACTGTTCTAGTCAGAAAGATAGTCCTTAGGTCAGTTCCAGCTTTGTATGAACTTTATTATTCTATTTTCAATTTTTGTGAAGATCACACAGATCTTCACAGAAGATGGCCAATAATGATTATCAACTTGACTACATCTAGAACCAATTAAAGCCACAATCAGTTGGTTATATCTGCAAATAATACTCCTGATTTAATCATTTGAGGTGAGAATGTCTACACTATATCTTGATCATTAGAGGTCCGAAGGCCCACCCTAGATCTGTGACATATGTTATGGGAAATGAAGTTTTGGCCTTGATAATTCTTGTCCTCATCTCATTGGCAACTTCATCTATCCTGATGCTGCATTACTTTGCTTATATTAGAATTTTCATCTTTGGATTATAATGTAGAGAATCAAGTCACATGCACCAAACAACTACTATCATTTTTGACTTTTTTGTGAGGAGAAAAGCGTTTTTTGATTACTGTACCACATCCTGTGTACCACTCTCGTAAGTTTCCTTTGCATATAAATTTCATCAGTTCTGTTACTCCGGAGAATTGTGAAAAAAAACTACAAATTCTATTGGAATGTTGATGTTGATTGAACTGAAAGTGCAGATTGTTTTTGTTAGGATAAACATTATCATTATATTAATCTTGACATTGCACGATCGTACAATGGGAGGTCTTTCTTCTGGTATCTTTTTCTATTTCTTTTTCTCAGTATCTTTAAGTTTTGTATAAGTCTTTTACTTCATTGATTAGATTTATTCCAATATATGCCATTTGCAGTTATTGTGTATTGTAAGGTTTCCATAATTTCTTTCTCAGTGTCTTTGTTACTTATATATACAAAGGCTACTCAAGATACCCTTGTATCTTGCTATTTTCTTTTTTTATTACTTTAAAAATAATACCAATCAAACTTCCTACTTCCTTCCCTCCCCCCACTACCCTCCCACTCCCCACCCCCTCCAGTCCTAAAAGAGGGCAAGCACCCTGCCCTGTGGGAAGTCCAAGGCCCTCCCCACTATATCCAGGCTGAGCAAGGTCCAAGCAAAGAGAATAGGATCCCCAAAAGCCAGTACATACAGTAGAGACAAATCCCAGTCCCATTGTCATTGGTTCCTCTGTCTGCCCCAACTGTCAACCACATTTAGAGGGACCAGTTTGATCCCATGCTCGTTCATTCCCAGTCCAACTGGGGTTGGTGAGCTCCCATTAGCTCAGGTACTGTCTCAGTGGGTGAACTAAGCACTCGTAGTCCTGACTTCCTTGCTCATATTCTTCCTCCTTCTGCTATTCAACTGGACCTTGGGAACTCAGTCAAGTGCTCCCATGTGGGTCTCTGTCTCCATCTCCATCTGTCGCCGGATGAAGCTTCTATGGTGATACTCAAAATAGTCATCAGTCTGACTACAGGACAAGGCCAGTTCATGCACCCTCTCCTCCACTGGCCAGGGGCCTAGCTGGGGTCATCCCCGTAGACTCCTGGAAACCCTTCCAGAGCCAAGCCTCTTGCCAACCCCTAAATGGCTTCCTCAATTAAGATATCTCCTTCCCTGCTCTCATAACTGTCCCTCCATTCCAACTATTCCACTCTCCCAAGCTCTCCCCAACCCTCCCCTACTCCCCCTTTCCTCTTCCTCTCCCCTTCCCTCTCCCCCACTGCCCCCATGCTCCCAAATTTTGCCAGGCGATCTTGTCTGCTTCCAATTTCCAGGTGTATCTATGTATGCTTTTTGGGGGGTTCACCTTATTACTTAGCTCTCTAGGTCATGAACTATAGGCTGAATGTCCTTTGTTTATGGCCAGAATCCACTGAGTGAGTACATATCATATTCCTATTTTGGGTCTGGGTTATCTCAGTCAGAATAGTGTTTTCTACTTCTGTTCATTTGCATGCAAAATTCAGGATGTCATTGTTTTTTACCACAGAGTAGGACTCTAATGCGTAGATATGCTACACTTTTTTTTATGCATTCTTCAGTTGAGGGACATCTAGGTAATTTCCAGGTTATGGCTACTTTCTTAAACATATTTATCAACTATAAGAGCTTCCTGGTTGTCTCTTTGGGTCTTTTAAGTATAGAAGTGTACAATCCACAAATAAAAATGCTTTGAATTCTAGCTCTTTTTTTTTTTTTTTTTGGTTCCATTTGTCTATCGCTCTAGTTAAGGCTGAGTAACAACAGTAGGGTGACTGGATAGTGTTGTCTTCTTCCCTATTTTAGTCAAATTACTTTTTTGACCATTAAGGATAATGTTGACAGTATGCTTCCTTTTTATTGCCTTTACTATGTTGGAATACTCCATGTACATATATATTTTCTCCATATTTTTATAAATTGATGTTAGATTTTGTCAAAAGCCTTTTACAAATTCAGTTGTCAAGTATTATTGACAGGTTTGGCTTAAACCTGAGTTTTGAAAGTGAAGTTCACAGGCTGTATTGAGAATCCATAGTGGAAGCCTGCCATTCTTTGTCATTTCACTATAAGACTACATTTGTTGTGCAATGTGAAATGTCACAGTTTTCTATAAGAAGAAACACAAGATTGTGGTATAAGTATAATGTCTGGGAGTTAAACAAGATAAAAAATAGGAATAATTGACAAAGCGTAGCTATTGAAATTTGATATACACTACCATTTAAACAAGTATCTTTGAATTTTCTTTATGTAGAAAAACCTAAAAAATTATGTATCTGGCATATTAATTGACTTAGTTATGTTGACTCTAAGTTGGAGCTTTATTCAAAACAGATATAGCATGCAAGTAAGTCAGCTTGAAGGAATAGACATTGAATCATGGATTTATCACTTCCTAGATATGTCATATAATGCAATTTCTTGACTGTGTAATTTTTCTGCACCTAACTTTCCTTTTAAGTAAATGGAAACAATAATATTCACCACTCTATATGGTCCTTTATATTTGGATTTTGAACTTAGAAGTTATTATACTTACAACAATGTTATATTCATTATATACAACACCATGGTATGATATATTGATTTTTATTTTATTATCTTATTAATGTATATAGAATGAAATGATTTATTAAAAGACTCAAAATTAAAGAGAAATTATAAATGAAAATTAACAAGAAATAATTCAGTGAATGAGAGTTTACAAAAGAGGGAGATTAGACCATAATTTTACAGAATTATGTATGAAGCAAAATTTATGGAAATTGATAGATATTAAAATTATTTAGCCAGCCTTAATTTGCTCACCTAATTACAGTCTGATTGATTATGGAGTAATGACTCAAACCATGGCTAAAGTGGAAAGGCAAAAGTTTTTCAAGAAATTCTAAATAGTTATGAAATAAATATTAGTATTACAATACAACTGAAGAAACAAGGTATATTGTCTTAGATGGCATCAGATTCCTCTTCCTAGAACATGAGAAAACACTGAAAAACATAGGAGGTTCATTATACAAAGCTTTCAATATCAGGTTTGTGGGATGGATATTCAATTCCTTTAATTTATAGTTTCATCGTGACAAAAGCAGAGAGATCAGTGAGAATTAAATGATGTATAAAATGTACAATTGTATCAATAACTTTACTTATGGGTACTTATAGCTACATCTTAACTGATAGAAGTTATAGGTAAATGGATATGAATATTAAAGAAGGTAGAGAAAAGAAAATAAGCAAGCATATACATATAGATTCTTTGCATGGTTCTGAAGAAAGATAATACTTTTTGTGGAAAACTTATTTACTTAGACTTAATGAGAAGAATTATTTAATGTTGTAAAGGAGATTGTGGATGTGGCTTCCCTAGTATTATATCTTAAAGATCATTAAGACAGGCTGACTAAGCCACCCCATTATAGATTTTATTTTATTTTAAAAGTTACTTAAATGTTCTTCCTTTTTTTTTTTTTTTTTTTTTTTTTTGAACTCAGTTGTATAAAATTGGAGTTTCACAAAATATAGGCATATATGTTCTGGGAAGTCCTTCTGTGTATGTGTTGCTTTCATTGGTTAATGAATAAAGAATCTATTTTGGACCGCACAGGGCAGAATAGAGAGAGGTAGGTGGGGAAAACTAAACTGAATGCTGGGAGAAAGAAGGCAGAATTGGGAGATGCTATATAGCTACAAGAGGAGAAAGACATAAGATGCCAGCTGGAACCTTGCCAGTAGGCTAAGAACCTCATAGTAAAATATAAAATAATGGAAATGGGATAAATTAAGATGTAATTGCTAGCCAATAAGAAGTTAGAGCTAATAGATCAAACAGTGATTTAATTAATACAGTTCCTGTGTGATTATTTTGGGACTGAGCAGCCGGGAACAAACAAGTGGTCTCCTACTGCATTATACCAAGTGTGAAATACACTGGATGATAATAGTCATGTTTGTGGCATTTTACTTAATCTCAAACAATTTTGAGATGTCTGACTCCCTTCATTGCTTGGCTCATTTTAAAAATATTCTGTCCACACATATTTATATATTTAACAAATGGTGAATTAATGAATGATTATGATGAACTCACTTAATTTTTTTATATTTCAAGCTCCATACATATAGACATTCACTAAATATTCATTGGATAGCTTTTTGGTGAATTATAGGTCTCTATTTCCTTGAGCCAGACACTTCATTGATGAATCTCTTTCTTAATAGTTCTTATTCATTCTGGTATGTAGTACTCAACTGTGTAAATGCACCACATTTTCCTTATTCATTCTTCGGTCAAGGGGCATTTAGGTTGTCTCCAGGTTCTGGCTATGACAAAAAATGCTGCTATGAACATAGTTGAGCACATGTCCTTGTGGCACGATTGAGCATCATTTGGGTATATACCCAAAAGTGGCATTACTGGGTCTTGAGGAAGGTTGTTTTCTACTTTTCTGAGAAATTGCTACATTGACATTCAAAGGGGCTGCACCAGCTTGCATTCCTATTCCCTCCATCAATGCAGAGGTGTTCCCTTTAATGATATCTTGAATTTTTCAGGAAAATGGGTGGAGCTAGAAAACATCACTTGGAGTGAGGTAACCCAGACACAGAAAGACAATTATTCCATGAACTCACTCATAAGTGGTTTATAAACATAAAGCAAAGAAAAGAAGCCTACAAATCACAATCCCAGAGGACTTAGACAACAATGAGGACACTAAGAGAGACAGACGTAGATATAATCTATATGGAAAGTAGAAAAAGACAAGATCTCCTGAGTAAATTGGGAGTATGGGGACCTTGGGAGAGGATTTAAGGGGAGGTGAGAGGCAGGGATGAGAGCAGAGAAAATGTAGAGCTCAATAAAAATCAACAAAAAAGAAAGGTATACAGAGAAAAATAAATAGTTCTTATTCTTAGTGTGGTTTGTGTGAGCTTAGTTAGATTCATTATCACTCAATCTGAAAAATAAAGTCATGAATTTCTATTAATATCCAGGCTTTCACATTAACATAAAGTCTGAAATCAGTAATATTTTGTTATATAATTCAAGACAAGTTAAAAAACATTCTTTATGATAAAGAAATTTTTTGCTAAATAGTTTAATTGACTGTTAATCATTTTAAAATTTATATTTAAGCATTTCTTTGAGTATAAGCTATAAATGAAAATAGGTTCTTCTTATAAGGAAATTTAACCAAGACAAGCTTTCAGCTTCATTCTTTCAAAGTCAAGAGTCTACAATCCCCGAGTGTGTGGCTCCAATCTCTGAACTTTTCCAACTGCTAACCTGTGTCACGCCTAAGTGAAACTTCTTTTTCTTTTGACATGGCCTAGAAAGGCCTCTACATCTTGTCAAACTTTAATCTTTTTATTTACTTTTGTATTAGGAGACAAAATCAGCAAAAGATCAAACTAGAACTGTATTGAAGACACCATTGGAATTTTTAAAGAAACATTTCAAAGACATGCATGGGATTAAGTCCAGAGATATAAATCTGGGGATATTCACAATACACTGTAATTATAATCAAACCTACACAAGTAAAAAATAAATCAAATAAATGGTATTATTTCCTTGTAAAAACATGCTTGTGTTTCCAGTATTAGAGAAAGGATACATGAGAACATATCTTAAGAAAATCAAAAATAAACAAATGAATTTATGAAAAACAAAATAGAAAACATATGGAACAATGGTTTTTCAGTTAGCCCCCTTTTCAGTTAGCCTCTGAACAAAATATGTGGCAAGCAGTAACGAAGTTACTATCAAATATAGTATACAGATGATATTCATGTGATTGCTGAATCTTGTGTTTTATAGCAACAAATATAGTAATACATAGTAGTTTTATCCTTCTTAGGATAAGTATACAGTAGCATTGAAACAAAAAATCAGAATTCTCGTGGAACCAAGAAATTCTGTTAGATCTTATGAAATTGTATGCATTAAGGATGTTTTCTGAAATGTAGATGTTTTTGAAATAATACTCATTGAGCCTCATTTGAAATGTTTCAAGTTGTTCTATTTTACCACATGAATAATTTTGGAAGTTATCAGGAGGGAACAGAACATTCCTATAAGCATCTCTGGTTCCTCAATGGACTGTTTTAGTCTATGATTGTTTTCTCAGGAATTTAATGTTTACATTTTCACTCTTATTGCTGCGGTAGACTAGGCACCCATATGCCATCGGTGCCATTACTCATCATGTACCACCCATTCACGAATCCTTACTCTCCTCTTGAATTCCATGGTTGTTCACTCGCTTATATTCAACCAAATGAAATTGATGAAAAAAGATGACAACTATTCTACAGAGAATACTTGAGAAAGGATAGGATGTTCAGACTCAGCTACATTGTAATAATAATGCATTATACTTAACACAAAGTAAGCAAGGTAATACTAACAGGAGCTAACTGTGTACTGTGGATGCAGGCTAAAGGATTGAAACAGATAAGCACTGAAATTTCCATTCTTTTGTACAGCTTAATGATATCCTATTGCTGCTGTGAAGATCAGCCTTCAGCAGTTCAGGGATTGAGAGGGATGCATGAAGTACACAAACAAATCTCCTTACTTTTCCTTCTGAGGAAGTGAAGCTTAAATCTCTTGGGCCAGCGAGAGAGGAAAAACTTAACTCTCTGGGGCTGGAAAAAAGGAAAAATACATCCCTTCAGGGACTCTCTATCACCTTCTGTCTTCTTTATTTCTTTTCTTAATTACATCCAGATGTATTCCTTTTATTTCTCTTTATGGCTTACTTCTAAATAACTTTTTTCCCTTCCAGCTTATATACCATAGCAAAACTTTTCAAGTAGCATAGAATTACAATGTGATTGCATTCTATATTTAAGTGAATGATTACAATGAACATAAATAAAAAATGTATTTTCCATATCCATTAAATGAGTAAGCATTTTATGTATTACAGGTGAAAAACAAATTATCTCAAAAGGTAATCTTCTAAGAAGTCTTTTTTTTTTTCTCATGGAAGGGCAAGATCTCTCTCCAAAGATCTCTCATTTATTATCCAAATACCTTATATATCATCACATCAATTGAGTGGGAAAACACATTAGGCTGTCTCCTAGGCAACCAGGTGCATGGGCTCAAGTCACATCCGCATCTACCTATATGCTAGCAGTCAGGTAGGCCATGAATTAGCATCTCTATAAGACACCCTCCAAATTACAAGAGAAGGAAGCATCAAAACTCCTAACTCTTAAGTCATCAGCTTCAGCCAACATCTCCTCTCAGGTAATCTACATTTATAATGAAAGAAACCAGGAGCAGCACATCCTGGCTATAGTTAAACAGAGACAGCTTGTCTGCAGAGTTTGTGATCACCTCAGACCGGGCTTATGGCTCTTGTGCCATACAGAACTATGGGCCTATAATCCACTCTCTCTTATTAATTTTAATAACCCCTGTGCTTCTGCAACAGGACAGATGAGTCGCGCCTGGTTTGGGCAAAGTCCTCTTCATTTACCCAAATTTTCCCGTCTTTGGAACAAGCATCATATATGCGAGCAAGAAGTCTTAAAAGAATCACAAATCTCAGCTTTTATAAATGAAAAAACAATCATTCATCTCTGCTTTCAATTCTTGGGCCTATAATTTACAATCCCAGAGGACCTAGACAACAAAGAGGACCTTAAGAGAGACATACATGGATCTAATCTAAATGGAAAATAGGAAAGGACAAGAACTCCTGAGTAAATGGGGATCTTGGGGATCATGGAAGAGGGTAGAAGGGGAGGCGCGAAAAAGGAGGGGAGCAGAGAAAAATATATAGTTCAATAAAAACAATTAAAATAATTCTGTCAAGCTAACACTATTATTGTATAAAATCATTGCTTCAATTGAACAGTACAGCTTACAAGGAAATAATTTTCATAATAATCTACAGTTAAAATGCCCAGTAGAATGGGATATTTCGATGAGATAATTACAATATATTAAAAGGTAGTAGAGATTCTCCTACATCAATTGTCACCATGCCAGATACCACAGAAAAATGGCAGTGGCAAATATGAAAAGGCAGAGCAGAAGCAAAAGACATTCTGGAGCCAAAGCCCTTGGGCATGGCCTATTTGAGATTCACCATTCAGTGCTAAGTTTCCTGGTGGGTTTATCTCCTGAAGCTCAATTGCCAACTGATGATCTTCTGAAATGGTCACTGGTAGGTTCCAATTTATTTTCATATGAATGACAACTGGCATATAATCTACATGTGTACGTTAATAAGTGAGAGGCATTAGAATAATATGGTAATATTATGTCAGGGCTCCCAGTATAAAAAAACATTGAAAAAATGCTGACATATGATATGTATACTATTGAAAAAATATATTATTGAAAATAAATGTTTTCATTCACTATATTCTGGTTATGACTTTCCTCCCCCACCTTCTCATAGACCCTCCACATCCATCGAAATCAAAATCCGTTTATGGTCTTTCTCATTATAAAACCAGCAGTATCTAAAAGAAAAAAGAAAAATGTTAACAAAATAAGATAAGAAAAAAAAAAACCTATCTTTGCTAAGTGGATTATTTGTTCTTTGATTTCTGTTGCCCTCTCTGGTTCCTCGGAAAGAGTGGTGGCTGTGTGTTTCCTGGTAGGGAAGGCTTTTTGTCTCCTGCCATGTATGGGCACTGAGTATTTCAGATATAATGTACTTTTAGGTATTGGGAACTGACACAAAGGAATGAGGATGAGAGAGAGGGGTGTGATGAGTGGTACCAATTAAGGAAGGAAAGCAGGGTGTTCCACCAAGGTCTGCTTAGTTCCCTGGGAATTGGGGACAAAGAATGAGGAGAGGCCATATACAGGAGGTGGTCTACTCCAGAGATGGAGACTCTACTAGAAGACTGAATTTGGAGGAGAGGAGAGAGAGTGAAGAAGCCCACCTGCTTCCTTGGCCTTCATAGACAGTTCCTAGGGAAGGCCTATTGGAGTTGGGGGCTTAAACAAAGGGACAACTGGGGAAGAGAGTTGGAGGAGGGTATATTATGATCTACTCACAATGGGGGCAGAAAAGAAGGGTGACCCCAGAAGGTGGGCTGCAACAGAGCTGAGAATGAGACTGGGGGATGATTGGATTTGGAGGAGAGGAGGGAGCAGTGAAGTTCTGCAGTTAGACTACCTGCTTCCCTGACCTTTGTGGCTGGCAGGATGCCAGGAAATCAATTTCCTCTCCGAATTTGCTGTTTTTCTTTTCCATTTTTTTCGTTGCATATGTAGAAAGGCTATTCATTTTGTGTTTTTATTGGACTCCTGTGTTGTAAAAAATGGGTTTTTGCATATTTATCTGTTTCTTGTGCCTTTTTGAGGCTCTTTTTCTTCTGTTTGTTTTTTCCTATTCTGATTTGTTGGATATTATATTATATTATATTATATTATATTATATTATATTTCCTCAGACCCTTCTTCTTCATTTTCTAAGGAAAGACAGAAAATCTAGACAAGTGGTGAAGTGGGGGGGGATTGGGAGGGGTAAAGGGAGATTATGAAGCAATAATCAGGATATACTGCAAAGAAAACTGTTTTCAATATAAGAAAGCAAACTAACAAACACATAAAAACAAATAGGACCACAAATTCTATGTGATTAGAAAAATAAATTTACAACAGAAGCACAATTTATATAAAAATTTATTAGAGAAATGAAAAATACTGAATTGTACAAAACAAATAAACTAACAAAAAAACCAAGAGCCAAAAATATCACAATAAGTCCATGTAGATGTAGAGATACACATACGCACAGAAATACAAAAATCCCCTAAAAACAGAAATCAGAATCCATAATACTTAAGCAAAACACCCGTAGGCTAAGAAAAAAAAAGAAAAAGAAAAAGAAATAATCCCAAACAAAGCATTAAGACACGAAACAAACAAATGAGAGACAAACAATCTCTAAAATTACACTTGAGTTCATTTTGTATGATCAATTACTGCTAATCATAGAGCCTGGCCCTAAAATGGTTTTTATGTCTAGTAAGCCTCTGACAGAGAAAATTAACTTTTCATTTGCAAGTAGTTATCAATGGAGAAAGTTGCTAGGTTCAGGATGGGAGCTTGTGTCCACTTCCACCCTCAGATGTGGGATGCCATAAGCCTCAGAGCTGTGTAAGTCCTGGGCATGCTGTCACAGTCTCTGAGAGCTCGTATGTGCATGGTCTGGCTGTGTTTACAAGACCTTGCTTCTTTGCTGTTTTTCAGAAGGCCACGGGGAGCATATATTTGCTGACAGATAAGCCGAATATGTATAATTTTATTTTGTAGCACTTTTGTATCTTTATATTTTGCCATGACAATGTGGGTCATTTAGTCATTTATTGGATTGAATTTTAAAAATCACTTTTATTCAAAGCAACACACACACACACACACATATATTCTGTTAAGTAGCTTGGAAAATTACAAAAGTTACACTTATTATTGAGGAGTCTTTTCTTACAGCTCAATGCTTCCTTGATTTATTACACAGTCTGTCAACTTTTGTCCATTTGCTCAAAGACTATAGTTTTTGATTCTGATGTCTAAGCCCTCTGGCAAACTAGACAATATACTTAGGAATATATATTATCTTCTTCTTCTCCTGGGCCATTGCTATTCCTCCAGATGTATACTAAATTTTCTTTGCTTGATTCCATTAGAAGAGACACTACAGTCTCATCAAAGTTGCATGATTTTATCTATAATTCAAGAAATATTCTTCTATAGTCTTAATGTTAGTGTCTCCTCAGAGTTAACATTTTGGAAGGTAGCCAGAATCATGATAGTGTTAATAGGTGGATAGCTTAGAAGGTGATTATCACATGAGGATGAATTTCAAAGTGATGAGATCCATTCCTACTATAAAAGCATCCACAAAGAAGGTATCCTGTGCTTTCTATTGCATAAAACATAGAAGACATCTTCTCAGAGGAGTTGGGTCTTGACCACACTATAAATCTTTTTGGGTTTTAAATATTTGGACTCCTAGCCTTCAAACCGGCAATAAATAAATAAATAAATAAATAAATAAATAAATTTCTGTTTGAAACTACTCAGTTGTTGGTATTTTTCTTATAGCATTTGACTTGAGTAAGACAGGATCTGTCTTCGTTATTATCTAGTCCTCAAGAGGAATTTCATGGAATGTGTTTTTGATATAGGAGAAAATGCATCAAAATGATATAGGAGAAAATGCATCAAAAGTGGAGAACTGTGCAGTCTTAGGGAAACAAACATATTTCTGAGAAAAATTGTTAATGACATTTTCAGTATATTTTTAATGAGTTAAAGTAATATTACTTGGGACCTGAAGTTGAGTAGTTAAGTAGTTAAGCTTAGCAGTTAAAAGCACTGACTGCTCTCCCAGAGGACTTAGGTTCAATTCCCAACACGAACATGGTTGCTCACAACTGTCTGTAACTCCATTTCCAAAGGATCTGGCACCATCCCACAAACATACATGCAGGCAAACACAATAAAAAGAAATAAAATAAAAATAATACTTTTTGAGTATAAAAATTTGCATATTCACAGGTTTGGTTATTATTTGTGGTTATACTCTCAATAGTTTGCTTTTAAGATCTAAAGTTTGAAATTTATTACCTATTAAAATGTTGACTCTAAAAATTTTACCCGTTTAAATTGAAGAGAGACATTTTACTCGTTTTCTGTTTGTTTTTCCTTCTTTGGTAACAAATGGGGCCTTGTTGCTACAGCAACAGATTTATTCTCCAAGTGCAGTTGGACTCTTATCAGACACTGCCTGTGATGGCAAGTTCTGCCTTCTGAAAGCCTGACTTTTACAACCACAGCTAATTACAAAACCTGTCTCAATTCCATTCTACTGCCCTAGAGGTTAATGCAGAAACTTGAAGCACCAAAGAAAATGTGGGTTGTGAGAGCAATTCTAGGAGGAACAGGGAAAGACATAGCAATTGCATCTTAAATCCTGTAGTCAAAATATTAAACTTTAAATTATCTTGGGCTGATAGGTTTGTAAATACCTTTAGGGAATGAGGGAAAAATATGCCAGTTTATTCTGTCTTTACTTTTCTCCACCGCTCTTTAAACCAAGACTGTTCAGTCTTGACTTAAAAGCACATATTTTATCAACTAAATGTTTAGATTTTTACTTTGTCAACTAGATTTATCTGCCTTCAGTGTAACTTTGTAAAAACTTATGCTGAAACTTCACAATCTGTTTAAAAGTTTTACCCTGGCATTTTCCTTCCTTCCTTCCTTCCTTCCTTCCTTCCTTCCTTCCTTCCTTCCTTCCTTCCTTCTTTCTTTCTTTCTTTCTTTCTTTCTTTCTTTCTTTCTTTCTTTCTTTCTTTCTCTCTCTTTTTATGACAGGGTTTCTTTGTGTGGCCCTGACTGTTCTGGAACTTGCTCTGTAGACCAGGCTGGTCTTGAATTCAGAGATCCACTTGCCTCTGCAAGTGCAGGGATTAAAAGTGCGTGCCATCATGGCCTAGTGTCTTGGCAATTTTTGAGGAAAATATACTTTGAACATGTTGAAATTTTTACACAATGCAAAGAAAATAATAGGGGTGGATGACGCTGTTTCAGAATTTAAGTACATTTAAATTCATCTATGTATGTTGCAATGACATACCTAGGAAGAGTTTTGGTTACTTATATGTAATCAATTAGAAATATACTTGATAATATTTATGGATATATTTTCTCCTTTTGTAATATTGGATAGCTAGTTTTTTATGATCATAGTCTCTTAAATATTTCTGACTTTTTAAAAACTAAGTAGCAATCCATGTGATTTTCTACAGTGGTAAATTTCCATTTTTATTTTAAAGATTACAATTTTGCATTATAACCTAATTTACTTATATATTTTTATTTCACATGTTCTTACATAACCAAGGATTTGTTTCTAGATATAGTATTACTGTGTTCCAAGTTATTGAGCTTCCCAATGATTTGGTAGGAAGAAAAACAAAAGGAACAAACAAACTTAATATAAGTAAAATACAATTCAAATATTTATGAGTTGGTACATTGCTTTGTGTGAGTAAGATGATAATGATATAATTGTCATTTTGCATACAACTTAAATATAATATCTCCTTGTTTAATTTTTATTTTTCTCTTTCTCCATGAAGTTTTTCTTAAAAAAATTGCATAACATACATGAAAATATTCTTTACTTTGAGATTTCATATGTCTGGAATTTGTATAATATCCATTGTGAAAGTTGCCTACTATCAAGACTTAGGTCTTTAATCACATAGTAGGGATTTGTATGTAGTATTTTACTGTATACTTCATGAATCTCTGATGAGATCATTGTCTTCACTATGCTTTTCTATATAAGAAATAGAATTAATAATAGACATTTTATGTAGTTGGAGGCAGCTCATTTGTTCCTGGACACCAAGATCAAAATAATCTCACAATAGTTGTATTAATTAAAACACTGCTTGGCCTATTAGTTTATGCCTAGCCAGCTAGCTCTTACATCTTAAATTAATCCATCTCTATTAATCTGTGAATCACCATGAGGCTGTGGCCTACCAGCAAGGCTCTAGCAAGCACCAGCATGCATCTTTCTCCTTTGGCAACTACATAGCCTCTCTCTGATTCTGCCTATACTATCAGATTTTCTGCCTGACTATATTGTGCCCTGCTATAGGCCCAAAAAAGCTTCTGTTTTCCTCTGGTAGCACTCTGAAAGCTAATCAGTAAGTTAAATTACATATCAAGTGGACTTATCTATAGTCTGACTCAAGTATATGGTACTGTCAAAAGTAGGGCCTTGCTGACACCTTCTAGAGGGTGACTGAGAACAACAGAAATATCTGGTATTGTCTGGAGGGTTAATGTAGTAATCCTCTGTTATTTTTTCAATATATTTACGAGCTGCAGACATACCCTGGTGGAGGAGTCTTTAGAGTCTTTTATGGTTTCTTCTTTTCCTACTTATATCTAACTTTTCTCCTTAATTTGTCTTTGGCCCTAACTTGATTTTCTTTTTTTTTTTCTATTTTTTTATTTTTACTCTTTTTTTTTCCTGTGTCCAAATGTCAACCTGTGGTTGACATTTCTTATTTAATACTTTAATTTATTTATTTATTTATTTTTATTTTTTTATTGAAAAAATTTTCCACCTCCTCCCCGCCTCCCATTTCCCTCCCCGCCTCCCATTTCCCTCCCCCTCCTCCCGCCCCTCTCCCCCTCCCCCCACTCCTCTTCTCCTCCCTCTCCAGCCCTAAGAGCAGTCAGGGTTCCCTGCCCTGTGGAAAGTCCAAGGTCCTCCCCACTCCATCCAGGTCTAGGAAGGTGAACATCCAAACTGTCTAGGCTCCCACAAAGCCAGAACATGAAGTAGGATCAAAACCCCGTGCCATTGTCCTTGGCCTCTCATCATCTCTCATTGTCCACCATGTTCAGAGAGTCCGGTTTTATCCCATGCTTTTTCAGTCACAGTCCAGCTGGCCTTGGTGAGCTCCCAATAGATCAGACCCACTGTCTCAGTGGATGGGTGCACCCCTCGTGGTCCTGCCTTCCTTGCTCATGTTCTCCCTCCTTCTGCTCCTCGTTAGGACCTTGGGAGCTCAATTATACAACAATGTCTTTTAAAACACATATCCAACCAAATAAGGAAACAGATTAAGAACAAGATGTCCGTGCTCTCCACTCCTTTATTCTAGAAATATAGTGCTTGAAAATCACTATATTGAAAATCCTTATTTGGTTGGATATGTGTTTTAAAAGACATTGTTGTATAATTGCCTTCTTTTGTTTGTTCTTTGACTGGTTATGCTACCATGGTCACAATAGCTTCATGAAAAGAACTTGAAAATGGTTCCTAATTTTGCTGAATATTTTAAAGAATATTGATGTTACCTCTTCTTGGAAGGTCAGGTAGAATTTTGTCCTGAATCTATCTGCTCTTGAGCTTGCTTTCAATGGGAGATTTTAAATTACTAATTCCATCTCATTGGAATTTATGAATCTATTTAACTACTCATTTCATCTTGATTTAACTTTAATAGAGCATTTATATGTAAATTCATTAATTTATTTTAGATTTTTCCAATTTGGCACATTATATGTTTTAAGAATTTGATCTTAAGATTCTCTGATTATCCACACTTTCTGTTTTTATATCTCTCATCTTTAGCTTTATTGATTTGGAGCCAGTCTCTTTTGGTTAGATTCATTAAAGGTTTTTCCATTTTGTTCATCCTTTCTAAAAACAAAAGCCTTGATTCATTGATTTCTTTATTTTTTGTTATTTCTTTTATTTTTGAGAATATAAAAGAATTACATAATTTCAACCTTTCCCTTTTTCCCCATAAACCCTTGCTCTTTCTGATTCATGATCTCTTTTTATTGATTGTTGTTATAAGTATAACCTTATATGCAAATACATATATATTCTTATTCTGAAATACAACTTGCTCACCTCAGTATGTGCTTACTTGTATATATATTTTCAGGGTTGACTATTTTGTTTTTGAATAACCAATTGGTGTGATATTCCTTAAGGAAGACAAGTTCTCCAGCTATCAGAATTCCTTAGTTTCCTGTAGTTCCTTTTATAAGATTCAGCTCTTGTGATCTTTCCATGACCCCTTTATCATGTCTCTTATTACCAATCACTTTCAGATCATGTTTAGGAATTAATGTTGATTGGACTTTATGGGTGCGGTTTCTGACATCCCTAGAGAATGCAATCTCACAGCCAACATTCTGCTCCTTTAGCTCATTCTATCTCTCTGCCCACTCCTGCAAAGTTCCTGAAGCCTTTGATATGGGAGTTGTTTTACCGATGCATTCATTGTGACTGAGTACTATGAATCTGCCTTTCAACTGATTGTGATTTTCTGTATTGGGGTCCATTGCTTGCAAAGAGACGTTTCCTTCATATAGCAAGGACTAGAGTTATCTGTGGGTAAAAGAACAATATCTAGAATGTTCTTGGTGATGATTCTAGTTTAGAAAAGTGTGCTTCTAAGATCCATGATTCACTATTCCCAAATAGTGGAGTCCATTTCCTGTAGTAAGCACGATTTCCCTCTTATTGAGTAGGACTTCAGTACAAATAGTGAACTCTTGGTTACCATCAAGGTATGATTTTCTTTATATTTAGTTTATTTCAACTATGGTCTATCATCTATTAGAATATACTCCTCAATTAGGTGTATTTAGTTCTTGTTTATATTCTAGGCTTACAAGTATATCATTAAGTAATTAACATGAGATCTATCCCATTTTTTTCTTTCTGTGAAATCTCTCATGTTTTTGATGCAGGTATTTAAGATTATAAATTTTTCCTTGTGCCCATGTATTTTGCTTTGTTGTGTTTTCTTTTTAAAGCTTTTTTGATTCTGTCTTGACACAACTTTCATTCAGTATTTTAGCTTTTATGAATTGTGTGCTTGCTGCTGTTCCTGTTATTATTGATTTCCAGCTTTGTTTCTTTGTGGTCAGATGTGATTCATGATGTTATTTCAGTTTTCCTATACTTGCTTTGTTTTCAGTATGTGGTCAGTTTTGGAGAAATTTCAATGACTCCTGAGAACAAAGTGTATTCTTTAGTGGTTAGGTAAAATATTCTGCATATATCAGAACAATTGATTTATGATTTTAAATTGCTTTAAGATTCTATATTTAGTTTTTGTCTGGATTCTCATTTTATTGGTGAGACTGGGGTGCTGAAGTCACCCACTATTACTGTGTTAGAGTTAATCTGTGAGTTTATATCCAATATCATTTTTGTGAAAATATGTATGCCTATGATTGGCTTATAGATGTTTACAGTCACACTATCAGATTATTGACTCCTTCCCTCATGGAGTGTGCAGTGTTCTTCTTTTCTGACAAGTGTTGTTTTGAAACCAATCTTTTTCAAATATCAGATAAATACTTTTTCTTTTGTCTTAGTTCTATTTGCTTAGAATAACCTTGTCCACACTTTTGCTTAAGAGTCTTTTCATTGTTGATGGTTCTTGTTTCTTGATGCAGCAAATGAGATGGACCCTGTTATCTTTTCTTTCTTTCTTTTTTTAAGTCCCCCTCACAGGTTGGAATACACTTTTTAAAATTTAATATTTTATTTATTTTACACCTGATAGCAGTTTTCCCTACTTCCTCTCCTTCCACTCTCACTCCTTCCCCAAATCCACTCCTCCTGTTTCTGTTCAGAAACGGGAAGCTCCCATGGGTATCAAAAAAGCATGGTCCTGTTAAAGTAATCTGTTAGTCCATATCTTTTATTGGGGAATTGAAATCATTAATATTGAGAATTGATTTATAAATGTTTATAAATCTCTGTCATAATGTTGTGTGATTTTTTTCTTAGATTTATTTCAGTTAATTGTTCTGGATTATTTATTCACTGTATCATTTTAGGTGTATTGAATCTTTTCTTAAGTCTTCAGCATTTCTTCTAGTATACTATATAGAGTTAGTTTAGTGGAAAGAAATTCCTTTAATCTGTTTTTAATCACAGAACTTTTTCTTCCCCCTTTAATTATGACTGATAGCTGTTCTGGTGTAATAGTCTGGGCTGGCATCTGTTGTCCTTCTAAACTTGTAGAACATCAGTACAGGGCTTTCTGCTTTCAGAGTCTCTATTGAAGTCAGGTATAATTTTTATGTGTTTTTATATGTAACTTAGTCTTTCTCTTTTGTAGCTTTTGATATCCTTAATTTATTCTATACTTTAAGTGTTTTGGTTATCATGTGTCATGAGAAGTTTATTTTGTAGTCTTTTCTGTTTGGTGTTCTCCATGTCCCATGAACCTATTAAGATACTCATCTCTTTCTTTAGATTTGGGTAACATTCTTCTATGATTTTTGTTGAGAATATTTTCTGTGTCTTTGATACGGATTTCTTCTTCTATATGTATTATTTGCAGGTCTGTTATTTTCATAATTCCCCAGAATTCCTGGATGTTTTGTTCCTTTAAAACAAGGGGAAAAAATCAGGTATTTACAATGACTAAGTGAATAACTTCTCTTACCCTGTCTATCTTCCATCTGAGCCAATAGTTGGGTAGGTGAAATGTTTTTCTAAGCGTCTTTTTGAAATTCCTCAGATTTTCATTTTGAATTTTATGTCAGTTTGGCTGTTCTTCAGAAATTCTGTCATGTTACTAAATTCCATGTTCCTATCTTGAAATATAGTCATGTTTTTATTCAGATGTTTCTGTTTTCACTATTTTCATTTAGGCAATTATTGATACCCCTTAGACTTTCTTGAACATATTTATAATAGCTCCATTGAGCCTAAAATGTCATACATCAGCAAAAGTACTTTCTGAAGAGACATAGTATCTTGGTTTTTATTCATGCTGTTTGTGTTTTTGTGATGAGGCTTTGGTATCTGGAGATAGATTGGTGTGGTTCTTGATATAGTTATCTGTTCTTGTCTTGGTTGCATGGGTGTTTAAATCTTCATTTGCTGTTATTCTGTTTTATCAGGTTGTGTTGTTTTCATGCCTTCTACCCCTCTGGGTTTCAGAGATTTAATCCCATATGCTAGTGTCATCAACTGGTGGGGGAGTGGCTAATAGGTGTTCATGTTGGCAGGTGAGATTACTGGCTCCATGACCTCTGGTTGGGGTTCTGGTTTGGGTGCCATTATGATTCTGGAGATCAGGCTGGGAAGCACGGCTGATAGGGAAAGCAGATGAGGGGAGAAGTGAAAGCGAAGGCATAAGTCACAAACAAATCCCACACCAGTTTGGAATTATGATTAATAGAATGGTTATTTATTTAAAGGGGAAAAAACTTACAGATCACCGTCCCAGACAACAGCCCTCTGTGCAATCAGGAAGGGAGTCTAGTCGCCCGGAAGTGGAGCAGGAAGTAAGAGAGAGGGAGGAGGGAAGTTGCCACTTTTTTAAAGGGAGAGAGACCATGCCCCAATGGGCTGGTATCTCAGCGGCTATTGGCTAGAGGAGCTGAAGGACCTCCTGCACCAGAGAAGACTCCCTTTGGTGGTCTCTAACCAACTGGGGTTCTCATTTTGGCTGCATGTGGTCCTTGAGTTCAGAGGTGGGTGAAGTGGTTGGTAGGTGGCCAGGCAGGTAACTGGCACTGGGGCTTCCTGGCTGTAGTTCAAGTTTGGACTCCATGGGGCCTGAGTCTGTAAGTAGGGAAACTGTAGTTTCATTTTATAACTTGTTTCCAACAGGCGCAATTTCCTAGAGATCTTTGTGTATTTCCAAATAAAGGCAGAGAACAAAGCACATTAGTTACATATACAAATTTCCTTGATGAATTGAACATATTGCACAAAGAATAAGGAATTTCTTACCCTCCTGAGTTACTGGTCTTGTCATTATCAACATGAATTCATTCAAATTATATTTTGCAAAGAGTCATTTAAATTTGCACAAATGTGAAAAGATTAACTAGATTTATGTACTTGTTTATAATTATATGCAAGTCTGTAAATGAATGCATGGTGGTATATACATGAATGTGAGTGTAGGTAGTCTTTTAAGCCAAAAAGAGTTGGAATTCCTAAATTGGAGTTATAGGTTCTCATGAGTTTAGTTTCATGAGGACTTGGAATTGCATCATGTTCCTCTCCAAGATCAATTCTACTACATGTAACAACTGAGCCACCTCTCCACCTGAGTTAGGTACTATTTGCAACTCTGTAAAGTTCATGGCACCAAGATACAAACATCCTTTTAATATGCGCTGATTACTTCTAATTCTGCCAAAAGCCCTTAAAATCAAATAAGCATATGCAGGAATAAAATTATCAGCCTGATGAAAAGATAGTGCAGAATTTCTTTATATTTAAATATTGTAACTACTTTAGAGTTGTTTCAGATAAACATCTTATTTTTATCTTAAAAATAAACATTGTATTTTTATTGTTCTATGAGAGAAAAGTTCTTTTATTCATAAATCTGGTTATTTCCATTAGTATAAGTCAAAGTTTGTCATACATTTTTACAATTTTATTTATTTATTGAGAATTTTATATGTAAGTACTTTCTTAATATTATACCCCTTTCCTTTCCTGTCATTTTAATGTCCTGTTCAGGCAACTGCATTGCTGAAATTTCACAGGTACAGATTTCCTGTCAGAGAATACATACACACACTATCTCTTGGCAGATAAATATACAGTTTGTTATTTTTATTTGAAACTTTAAGCTCTTTCATGTCAATAACAGTATGGAGTTAGAATATATAGTTGACACCTGAAGAGCCTAATTAAACATCTTGAAGCTCAAAACTTTGCAGACAGATGGGGCGGCACCACAGGTGCTATGAAGATGAGATAATAGCACCCACATCCTTCTTGTTTTCTTTAGTAACTAGTGACTATGTTTATGCTACCTTAAAGAAAACTTCATGAGGTCCATTCAGACTTAAGTTTTACCATTCTCTGGATAAAAATTTACAAAAGTAGCTTACACTTTAAAAAACAAACAAACAAACAAAGAAATGTGTCATTCAATAAATATCAATAAAGACTCCTGTTTGGGCAAGCTTGTCACAGAGGTCTTGAGGGTGGATTATGACAGATTCCTCACCGCTTTGGAAATGTCATGTCGGGTAGAGGCCATCCAGAGTGGAAAGAACAGGGATCCTTACCCCTGGGGACCAGAGGTTAGACCATCTGTATACCTTCCCCTCTGAGTCCTGGAATCCCTGTGGCTGAGGCTGCTGACCTTCACGGCCTTGTGGTTCAGGTTGGCTTTTTTTAGGAAGCGAGAGTCGCTTTTCCCTTTGGTTATTCTCTGGACCACGGCCATCAGGACCTCACCCTTGTCCACCTAACCGTGCGAGGACATGGGCACCTAGCAGCACCTCTCCTCCGTTACCTTCCCCTCGGCGCTCGGGTTTGTGTTCAGTTAACCTGTACGTCCTGTTTGCTGTCCTTACTGTACTATAGGGCAGAGTGTTAACCCACTGGCTAGTGTTTGACTTGGGAATCGGTATAGTACCTGTACAGACAAGGGACCCGCTCCGTGCACCGCTCTATATTCAGGGCTCAAGCTCTCCCTTGGTTTTTTGAAAGGGGTTTATGTATAAATATATTTTATGCCTTTTTATTACAAATCTTGTTACTCAGTGACTTTTGTCATGGCATTTTGTTTTACTTAGACTGTAAATTATGCATTATAAAGAGTTCATTTAAAGAAAATTATTTGGTACAATAATTATTGTAATTAAGAGATGTAGCCTATATTAAAATTTTATATTTTTCAAAAAACAAAAAAGAAATGTGTCATCCAGGGTTGAGACTACCTAGCTTCGTATAAAAGCAATATTTAAGGATTATGATCAGCTCCTGGCCATCATCCATGTTCACATTACCAATTGTTTAGTAGTCAGATATTCTTAACTGATTGACACATTATCTTCTCATCTTTGGTGAAATTTTTACAACAAAGAGACATTGAAAAACTTCTATTGTGGAAAATTTTCAGATCTATTTATCAGATAGGCTGATTGGTATCATGAGACATCTCACTGCTAATGGAATCGTTAACCCTAGGCTAATCCAGACTTACATGTATTCCTTCATAATCTAATTAATATATAATAATTTTTGGGGTTTTTTGAAACAGAGTTTATCTGTGTTAGAGTCCTGCTTGTCATAGAACTTATTTTGTAGACCAGATTAGCCTCAAACTCACAGAGATCCACCTGTTTCTGCCTCCCAAGTGCTGAGATAAAGAGTGTGTGCCACTACCATCCGGCTTTTGTATTAATTTTACTTGATGGTGTCACTCGTTAGATCCTCAAAACAAAGATATTTTCAGTATGATAATAAAATAAGGATTTAAAAAATAAGGATTTTAATATACAAATATTTATATATCCCATGCAGTAGTTAGTATCAAATATATAATTGGCAGACTAACATATAATTTATATTTACTTAGTCTATACATTTCCACTATCATGAGTCTTTATTGTTATTATAAAAACAAACATATTTTCCTACATAAAATTCTCATTTATATAAATGTGTATCCTACAACCTTCTGTTTTGCCTATGCCTTTGGTCTCCCATAATCATTGTCTACACAGAGTTTGGACACCTCTTAGCTTGAGTCCCACATGTGTCCTGTGGGGCGATATGGATATGTCATCTCTTCTTACCATCTTCTTCAGCAATGACTTTGTGCATTCCCTTCTGTGTAATAAAGAGAAACTTCTCTGATTAAAACTGAGAGTAGTATGGTCTATGGGTATAACACTAGATACAATGAAGGGAAATTGTTGCTACTATATAATTTATTAGCTAACCATAACAGTTAATTCCTAACTGTTATGTTTAGCTAATATATATATATATATATAGTCAATTTTTGACCAGACTTATTTTCCCAGGCATAGATTGCCTCCTATCAGAGGGTTCAAGATAAAAACCATAGAGACATTTATTAGCTGCATAACTATAGTGCCACTAATACTCATGGAGTCCTATTTTCCCTGACAGGTTGTATTTTTAGATTGTGACACTTTCAGGAAAGTCTAAGTTACAAAATTAACATACAAAAAAATCAGTGGTCTTTTTGATGACACATATACTAAAGAACATATCAGAGACATGAACTAATTCACAATATACACATGTGCGCATGTGCCTAAAAATAAACCCAATTAAAAAAAAAAGACCTCTATATTAAAACACTTTGAAGAAACAAGCTAATGAAGACACAAGGTGATGGAAATTTTTCCATTCTCATAAACTTGAAGAATAAATACTGTCAATTGGCAAGGCTACTGAAAATTTACCCACAGTCAATGGAATTTCAGTCAGAATTTCTAAGCCATTCTTGAAATAGATTGAAAAAATTTTGAAATTTATATTCAAACATGAAAAGATAGCTAAAACAACTTTGAAAAGAAAGAATACCACGGGGGGGGATATGTACTATAATTGATTAAGCTCAGGTTTTAATACAGAGTCATAGTAATAAAAATAGCCTGTCATTGCTACATACACCTACTCACCCACTCACCCACCCACCAATTCATCCCTCCATCTTCCACAAAATCAATGGGTCAGACTTTAGGATTCATATATAAGTCCATGTACCTGATTTTTGACAAAGGTACCAAAAATATGCATTGAGGAAAAGACAGACACATTTTTAAATGGTGTTAAAAATCTGTATATAAACATGCAGAAGAACAAAATTATAACTGTGTTTTTCACTCTGCATATAATCAAATCTAAATAGATCAAGGACCTGAACATAAGGCATAATACTCTTAAACAATCACATATCAGTAAGGAGATACTCCTCAGCTACAGGCATAGGTAAGGCTTGCTAAATAGAATTCTAGCAACCTGAGAAATAAAATACTTTTATTATTAATCTAAATCAAGATCCATTTATCTTTTTTGTGCCTATCTAGAACTAGATTTTTGCAACAATTTTTATTTGTTTTTAGTTAAGTACTAATCAATATCTTCATTTATGCTACTCTGAAGTGTTTTTTGCTTCCATGAGAACTTTTTGCCATATCAGCTTAATTTTCGTATTTCAGTTGCATAAAATTATTAGGGCATGTTTTATCAAATCCATTATGGAAAAAGAAAACAAATGTGTCTACCAGTTATATAAAGTGTCAGTTAGATTTTTTTTATTGAAAGGGGTTCTTCTCTCATACAATACATCCGATCACAGTTTTCCCTCCCTCCACTCCTCCCAGTTCCCCACTGACTCCCCTCTTCCCCAGATCTGCTCTTCCTCTGTTTTCTCTTCAGAAAGGAGCAGGCATCCAAAAGACACCAGCCAAACAGGACAAAACAAGATACAACAAGAAAAAGCAAAAGCCCTCATACCCAGACTGCACAAGGCAACCCAACAGGAGGAAAAGAATTTCAAGAGCAAGCAAAAGTCAGAGACATGCCCAGCCTCACTGTCAGGCATCTAACAAAACTCCAAACTAACATCCATAAAATAAATGCAGAGGACCTGGTGTAGATCCATGCTGGCAGGGACTTTCTTCTGCTTCAGTCTCTGTGAGCCCATGCGAATCCTGCTTAGTTGATTCAGTGGGTCATTGTCTCCTGATGTCCTCTATTTCCTCTGACTCCTATAATCTTTTCAGCCCCTCTTCCACAAATTCCCTGAGCTCTGAGTGGGGGGGGGGGCAATGGAGACCTCCAATTGAGCCCCTCTCTCTGCATAATGTCTGGCAGTGGGCCTCTGCACGTGTTCGCATCTGTTGCTTGAGAAAGCCTCTCTGATGATGACAAGACAGCAATCTATGAGTACAGGTGAATACCATCAGGGATCATTTCATTAACCATTTTTTTTCCTGTTTTTCCAGTCTTGTTTGATTCTACCACAGTTCTCTGGGCTATCCAGTCTTCCGTTCCTTGCTATCCAGGAATTGTAAGGCACAGACTCCCTCTCATAAGTGGGTCTCAAGTTAAAGCAAACATTGGTTGGCCACTCCAACAAGATCAATGCCACTATTGCCCCAGCACTATTGCAGGAGGGAAAGATTGTAGGTGGAGGATTTTGTAGATATGGAAAGAGAAATCTGGCCACTAGCCCTGTTAAATGGATTTTAAAATTAAGTTTTGTAATTATTTTATTCTTATCAAACTTTTCACTAAAATATTTTGATAATATTATTTCTCCTCCCCAGATCTTTTGAGGTTCTCTCCACCATCCTATCCATACAATTTTATGATTTTTTTTTCCTGTAGTAATGTATCCATCAGAGAAGACAACTTGGACCCTCTCAAGGTGTCAGTGTTTTAAAATCTGAGGGCCTATTACACTCTCTCAAAATATATAATCAAAACAAAAACAGAAGATTCAAAATGAATATCAATTTAAACAAACTAAGAAGGAGAAGAAAACATTTGGTATAGTTACAGATATAAGATGCTAGTGTGTATGACTTGAACTTGTAGTATATTTTCATGACTAATTTGAGTTTCATTTTCCTTGTAAACTCTAGAAACTGAAAAGTTAACAGCATATGCAAAACTGTAATCTATTGCTGTGAGAACAAAACGTGGTCATTGATGAGTATCAAATCTACTTGTATTAAAATAGTCAAAATACAGTGAAATAAATCAGGATTTTTTTAGAAAATGGTCAAAGTAGGTGAGACAATTTCAGAAGCCTTTATGCTACTGTAAAAGTTACAAATAGAGGAAAATTCTACAAGAAAAGTTATATTATAAACTTACCCATTTTATTCCCCAAATAGAGGCATAATTTCTTCTATTGCCATGATTGAAACTTTATGGTTTCCTCGTGAATTTGCAGGATAAAATATTGAAAAACTGTGGTAAAAAGACTCATCTTCTCAAGCAGCATATAATCAAAGAAGCTTTTATTTTTGGCTTCAGAATCAGTCTTAAAAGCTGTGTGTGCATTATATGATCAATAAAAATATATGACTAGAGTTATAGCAGTTTTATCCTTCTCTAAAATAATACTTTTAAAATGATCTTAGAAAAGACACCTAAAAAAATAAATGTACTCCTCAGGTTTCTGTGGTGGCATGAAACATTTGAAACTCTCTCCCATGTAATTTGGCAATTTCATTTTGACTGACTTCTTAAATGTATATAATTTATGAATCTTCTACTGTATTAGGTTACCATAACCCCTCAAAGGGACCCTACTTGTAGCTAACCCTCTCTGTAGCTCTTTCCTCATCATGCCCTTCCCTTATGCCCCTCATTGACCTTCCCGTTACAGTTTTCCCAAACTCTTTCCATCCATTACTATTCATTCAATTTCCCTTTCCTTTGGGGATTTATTTCTTCCAACAGTGCCATATTCTGTACTGAACCTTTGTGGTTCTACAGAGTGTATCTTAGTACCATTGACATAACAGATAATAAATATTGTATTTGTTTTTCTAGGTCTGAGTTATCTCAGGATGTTTTCTCTAATCGAGTAAATATAACACATCTTTGTTAATTAAACACATCTGTGTTTTACATGATATTTATGATATTTCCAATTTCTGACAATTATTAATAGGGCAGAAATGAGCATGGATGAGAACTGTGTGTGTGTGGCAGAATGAAGTTTGGGTATATGTCCACGGTTGGTACAGCTCGATCTTGAGGTAGATTGATTCTTAGCTTTCTGAAGAATCAACACACTCATTTCCTAGTTGTTGTCCAGAGTTACAGTCTAATGAGCAATGGATGAGTGTTAACCAAACTCCACTTTCTTACCATCATGAGCTGCCAATTGTTTCTACTAATCTTAGACATTCTGAATGGTATGAATTAAAATTTCAAGTTGTTTCGGTTTGTATTTCTCTGATGACTAATAAACTTTTCAGCTTCATGAGTTTTTTTGTCAATTATTTTTCTTAGTTCTTATATTCATAGAGTCTTTTCCTGTGACAATGAGTTCAAGACTATTTCCTTCTTCATTTATATCAGATTCAGCGTATCTGTCACGATTTTGAAGTCTTTGATACATATGAAGTTGAGTTTTTTGCAGGGTGTTAAGTATGAATCTGTTTTCATTCTTCTAAATGCAGCTATACAGTTTGATCAGCACAATTTGTTGAAGATTCTGTCTTTTTTTCACTATGTATTTCTGGATTCTCTAATAAATATGGGTGTTCATAGTGTGTGGATTTATGCCTGGGACCTCAGATTGACTCCATTGAGCAATGTTTCTGCTTTTGTTCCAGTACCTTGCTTTATTTGTTACTCTAGCTCTGTAGTACAGTTTGAGATCTTTCCATCTCCTGATGTCTTCTTCAATTTCTTCAGTGTCTTAAAGTTTTGAGCATACAAGTCTTTCACTTTCTTGTTTAATGGTACATAAAAATATTTTATATTTTGGTAATCTTAAAGAATAAAGTCTTTGTTTACTAGATTCTTTGTACTTTTTTATTTTATTTTATTGATTTATCCCTGAGTTTGATCATATCTTGTGGATTAGTCAGGGTTCTGTGGAGTAGGAGAACTAATATAATGAATCTCTTTATATATATAGAAAAGAGATTTATTAGAATGACTTATAGGCTGTGGTCTACAGGCTGTTGTCCAGCTAATCCAATAATTACTGCCCATGTATGGAAGGCCCAAGAGTTCATCAGTTCTTCATTCTACAAGGTTACATGTCTCAGATGATCTTCACTATACACTGAAATCCCAATGAAGTAGGTTCTCTGGTCAATGAAGGAATGGTCTTGGTAGCAATGTGAGAACAAGTGGACAAAGAGCTTATCTTCCTTCTTCCATGTCCTTAAATAAGTTTCCAGCAGAAGGCCTTGCTCAGATTAGTGGTGGTTCTTCATTTTTCAAATATCCTAATTAGAAGTAGATCTTCAAACTTCACATTAAACAACACCCTTCATATGTATGCCTAAATTAAAGTATAGTTATAAATATCTTTAAAAGAAATTTTGGTGTAAATTTTAGATCTTTCAAAATATTCACCTAAATCATTTAAAGAGCTAAAAACCATTCGATTATGACAAGTAACAAATAATAATTAATGCATATTCTGCTGTGAAAATGTGAGGAACTTTACTTTGTAATTATAAAAGCCACTTAGCCTTCAAACATTAGGTTCAAGTATTAGAAATGCTGGCACTACTCTGTCGTGTAAGAAATGTTCATATGAAACAAAGATTTATATACAACTAATTTCTTCAGTTTTTAACAATTAAATGATATAACACTCAATTATGAAGTTTATAAGCTATTGTGCCCCTAGAAAGTCAAACAACAATTATACAAAATCATTAGTTATATAATCCCAAACTAAGTTTTCTGTGTTAATAAAAACTAATACGTTGTAACTTATGTTTTATTTAATGTAACTAATACTTTATCACTTAGCAGTTAGCTATAAAATGGATCAAATACTTTAGTTTTTATAACAATAAGTTATGAAATACTACAAATATATTGTGGTGGCTTGAGCAAGAATATCCTCCTTCCCCCAGACTCAAATATTTGAAAGCTTATTTGCAGTTGTTGGAACTCTTTGGGAAGAGTTGGGAGGTATAACCTAGTTGGGGGAGGTGTGTCAAGAGGGTTGGTTTGAAGTTTAAGGAACCCATGCTATTTCCAGTCTCTCTCTCTCTCTCTCTCTCTCTCTCTCTCTCTCTCTCTCTCTCCTCTCTTTTCTCCCTATGACTCAACTTGAAACCTCTCACCTACTGCTCCAGCTGCATGACTGTCTACTTTACCATCAACCATGATGATTTTAGATTCACCCTAAAACCATATACTGGCACTCAAGTAAGAATTTCTTTTACAAGTTGCTTTGGTCAGAGCAATAGAAAAATAACTAAGATACCACTTCTCTTTCTTAATGGTCTCTGAGCAATGTTCTTTGAGCCAAGGAGTATAGAAAAGTTGGTAGTGATATCCCATTTATGGCTGAATGCTCACAGTCATTTATTCTCATTGTTTCAACTGTAATGAGTCTTTACACTACCCACTAACAAGAAGTTTCTCTGACCAAGGATAAGGGCAGGACAAATCTATGAACATGGGCATAGATAAATAGAGTTCTTTTCTTTTTTAAAAAAATAAATTGGGCTTTTAAATAAATGAAAACTCTTAGAGTTTAATTCATTGTGTCCTTCTTAAGTGATACTATTCCAACAATACTTCAAGACTTACTTCTTTTCCTTTCTAACTAGTCTGCCAAATGATGGTGTCTTAGTTATTGTTCTATTGCTCTGAGGAGACACCACAGCCAAGGCAAAATTTAAAAGAAAGCATTTACTTGGAGCCTTGCCTACAGTTTTGGAGAACTAATCCATGACCATCATGGCAGGAAATGTGATGACAGGTAGGCAGGCATGACATTGGAATCATATATGAGAGCTTACATCTGTTCTGCATGAAAGAGACATAGAGAGAACACCACTGGGCATGATAAGGTCTTTTATTTTAATTTAACAGCCCACCCATCATGATACACTTCCTCCAACAAGGTCATACATCTCTTTCCTTCTTAAACAATCATAAACTGGCAACCAATCAAATATATGAGCCTATAGAGGCCATTCTCATTCAAATCACCATAGATAGTTAAAGTAACAATATGCATTTATTTTCCACAAGACTATTTGCATTATGTTTCCGCTAACTATGGAAGGCATTTTTTCCATATGTTCTAATTATTTAATCCTGTCTATCTGATAGGTAGTGGCATACTCTAGGCTCCAGATCCATTATCAGCATTTCCCAAGGCTAATTGGACATTTGTTTGATGTGAAATTTCATTGCTGTGATTTCTTATCTTTTACTCAGACTATTACAGAATCACCTTTAATATGCACATAATAAAAGATGACGTTTTATAAAATCTGATTTTAGAAACCATGTACTCTACTTTTGTCTCAGTACTCTCTAGGTGCAGGCACAGAGAACAAGTGAATGAATATGGTTAGGTGTAGAGAATAGGTGATTCTAAATTTTCATTTTGCCGTCATTTGCACTTCATGAGCTGCGTGTTAGTGTTTTTTGTGCAAACCATGAAAAGACAAAGTGAACGTTAAAGTGGTAAGTTATCTATGAAATTTTACAACTTACTTTATTCTTTTATTATTTTTATTTTCTGAAATATAGAACCTAGATGTGGGTTAATTTTTTTTTAAAAAAATAAGTACTTTGTTAGCCCATCATTATAGGAGGCAAATAAAACATAACTGCTTCACTACTAGCAAGACCAGTTGCACTCATGTTTTAAGTTAATGGCAATTACATATTTATCACAATTGTGAATTTCCTCTTTACAATTATCAGTTAATAGAAGAAAAATTAATTAGTTCAGTCAGTATCATAAGAATTAATAGTATGTGTCTGAAAATTCAATGTGCATTTATAAGGAGAAATATCTAAATCCTGTCATTATTAATCCTTGAAGAAACAGAAGAAAAATACTTTGTAAGTTCTAGTAACTTCTTTATTTCATTTATTAGAATTTTTTACATGGTTGCTACATAGTCATCACTCCTGCTCCTTCCTCTCCCTCCAAGTCTGTTGTCTCCCAATTCTCCAAAATTCAAGATCTCTGTTATCATTAAACACTTTCTCTTTCTGACGCTCTGTCTCTCTCTCACACACACAAACACACACACAATCACACTCTCACACTGTTGTGTTTATTTAGCATTGCTCATATGTACACTTTCAGAACTAATCATTTATGTCACTGCACTCTGAAAGTGTCTAATCTCATCCAATACCTTTTTACATGTATGCATTGTGTTTGTTTTTACTATTGAATAGTTTTATGACAACTGCCAATGAAATATAAATTTTAAACTGTGATATAATAGAGTCATATAGATTCATATAGTCATAACTTTTCTGTATTCAAGTCAATCATTATTAAGCAGTGCATGATATTGCACTTTCCTCAAGTTCATGTTCTATACTTGCACTGTAGAACATACAAAGAAAAATTGACAAAGCAATGAAAAAATAAATATTTGTTTTTAAAAGAGCATGCTATATATCAAAGAAAATGCCCAATGGTCTTAGGAGGAAGAATGATGTTCAGTAGGAGAAACATGTAACAAGATCCAACAGCTGATCATCATTACAGGAAGCTTAGTTTTATCGTATAAAATATCACTAAATGTTTAATAACAAAAATCTTCTATGGCTAGAGAGTAAGATATCAATATTTTTTCACATTTTGAAAATGATTGGATTTGGAAAATAAGGAATATAAGTTTGATTTATACTTATATGCTTAGAAATATTTGTGGTTGGTTGACCTTGGTGGCTACTGAGAGACATAGTTAAGTAAATGAATTGGAACTGAAAAGGAACATTTATTTGGGACATGAAGCACAGGAGCATAGGCACTTTCTTGACGCTATCAGTTATGAGCAATTAACCTCACATGGAGGTACAAGTATGACTTGGGCTATCTCCAGGGATCCTCTGAAGGTCTTTGGTGCAATTGTGCAGACACCTCCATGGTGAATGAGTATAGATGCTGTAGTTAAAGACTGAAGACTGGGATTGTGTTTCTTCCTTATCACTGACTGCTGTACAATCATGAGCAAAGCACCAAATTTTTATGTATTATAACTTTAAAGATGTGATGGATATGCTCATTATAATAACATCCCTGCTGTCTTTCAGTGCATACATATAAATCTATGTATAAGTATACATAAAAATGTATCTCAAATATATGTTCATATTTAATCAGGTATAAATATAAAATATATTTCTATAACTTATTATTCAATATAAATAATATCCATATCATATGATTCTATATTTTCTGTACTTCATTTGTAAAGACAGATTAAAAACAAGTGCTTTACCTTTATGAATTATTTAGATTTCTTCATACTCAATTGAGTTAACAACTGAATAATTTCCTTTGGTAATTGACCTAATTAATCAGAGGACTCCTGTCTGCTAGTGTGTCATTAACAGTAAGTTTTGGAGAGTTTATTCTGTTATCTGGGAATTCGGGTGATGAATGTATATGTCAAAATCGCATCATTTTTTATCCTCTTAATTAAGTTCAAATTTATTTTTAGTTTGATGCACAGCAGCTGTAACACTGTCAGAAAGGAGTATCATATGCACCAATATAAAAATTGACATTTTTGGTAATAGCACCTTGCTTTGTTCTAAGTTAAAGCAAAGAACATACTGATGTGTTTCAAAGACACTTGTTTGTCTTCTCTATCTAAATTCATGTTAAACAAATCATGAATTACTCAGGTTTTTCCAGAGATACAGTCTTACGTAAGAAAAAATACCTTCCTTATGACTAATATTTTCATTAGTGAATCCCCAAATATAAGCTTGAGTTCGCAATTGCATTCTATAGATTTGAAAGTGGTTGCAGTGCTCAAGCAAAGTGAAGCAAGTGGTAAATACACCAGGCTCTTATTTCAGAGAAATGATGTAATACACCTCGAATTATCTTTGCTATTCTTTTTATATTCGTCATATAAACACCATTCCTTCTATATTTGTCATATAAAATTTTTAAAAATTATATCTAACCATAACAGACACCTTTACATTATATTGAGCAGAATTTTAATGTGTTACATGGTAAGTATGTTGCTTTTGGGGGAAAGGCTATGCTTTTATTTTCACAGGAAATGAGTGGTGATGGATTCATTCCAGGTTAAAGAAAATCAGGTTTTATCAGGAAAGACCCCTCTGTAATCCTGGCTACAAACATTAAAAAAAAAAAAAACAATTTAATGACCTACAAGATAAATAACATATATTTTACCTACTCAAGCATACAACAATCATTTTTAACTGATTTGCACACACCACATATTCCATACTTATAATGTATGTCACCTTTAAAAGTTTATGTATTTTCAGAGAAAGAAGACCATATACCAGTAAAAATAAATGGTTCAAGTAGTTCAGCATCCAAAGCAATGACTCAATCTTATAAATACTCCAACCAAAATATATATAACAAGTATCCTGATTTTCTCTCAAGGTTCCTTCAAAGATGTCTGCACCCCCAAACTACAGGACCATATTCCCCAAAAATTGGTTATGAATATTTATTATTGTTTAGGGGGTTGATTACAA
Source organism: Chionomys nivalis (assembly GCF_950005125.1). Classification (NCBI taxonomy): domain Eukaryota; kingdom Metazoa; phylum Chordata; class Mammalia; order Rodentia; family Cricetidae; genus Chionomys; species Chionomys nivalis. The sequence goes on along the minus strand of NC_080087.1, from coordinate 101,926,756 downwards.
GTTTTTATTAGTAATGGTCAGAAAAAGTCTGAACAAAGGAGGTTAGATTCAGGTATCTCCATCTAAAAAGAAAAAGGGAATATAGAAGTGATAGAATAAAAGGGTAGACTATTGAATGTACTTTTAATCCAAAAAAGCAACTACTAGTCCTAAATATTTTTATTGGTATAGATTTCTGCGTATCGATACAAATTTGAGATTAATTTTATAATAACATATATGTGTTTCTACTCTTGTTTAAAATATTTTTATATATTAATACAAATTTAAGTTTTTATTTGCTAGAACCAACTCTACTTACATTTCTACTCTTGCTCAAGGTATTGTACCCATATAGCTCATTTAACAATGTAATATAAATTTCAAGTCATTGAAAGTTATTATAACAAACTATTTTGATAAGAGGTTAGTAGCTAGTCACTTTTACAGTCAAACTGTAGTCATGTTAGCTATGATTTCAAGATCAAACAGAGATAAATTTTACATAGATTAGTAGTCTACAAATACTTCAGAGATCTATAGAATAAGACAATTAATGTTTTAATAATATAAGGTTTTTTTATGACAGTGAGACATGTCTGCTCCTGAGAGTACCAATTTGCTTCATAGAAGATAATGGGTAACAAAGAAAGTCCACATGGATTTTACTTTTTTTGTGAAAAAGTTAGCCACTGGGCAAGAAACTGCTCCTGCCTTGATTGTTTGACAAGCAGGATACAAAAGAAAGTGACTGCCAAACTATGCAAAGACAAGGCTGGGAAGTCCTTTAGAATTCCTGCTTCACATAAAAGTCTGTCAGATATTATAGTCCTGTAGACTGAAGATGGATGTCCAACCTTGACTACAGTCAGCTAGTTTGTTCTGTCATTTCTTAATTTGAGAAGTTGTTTGCTTTCCACTTCCTGTTTACTCAGGTAATATTACATCATTTTCAGGTCTTTGATGAAGTTGAAGATTAGATTGTTAGAGTTTTCTTTACTTATGATAAAAGGTAGATTAGATATGAAACTTTATACTCACCAAAATAGATAGATAATGAAATATTTTCTTTAATTTTGTAAAATATAAATGCACTAAATATTGTAACTGTAATTTTTAGTTGATTGCTATTTATGTTGTATATAATTTTACTATGATAAAGTTAAAACCTTCCTTTTATTAGATAAAATGGGGAAATGCTATGGAATATTTCTTTACACTGTGTGAATATCTGTCTTTCTTTAATAAAGAAGCTGAATCATCAATAGTTGAACAGAATAAGCTTAGGCAGGGCAGCCAGGCAAGTAGAATGCTGGCAGAAAGAAGGGCAGTGTTTGGATTCACCAGCCAGACACAGAGGGGACAGGAGATGAGCATGCCATGCTAATAGATGCAACGTCACATGCAGAGCATAAATAATAACTTAAAATGTAGGATATGGTTAATAATAAGCCTAAGCTATTGGCCATACATTTATAACTAATATAAGCCACAGTGTGTTTATTTGAGAGTTTCTATGGGACAGGAAAAGCCTGCCTACAGAGAGAATGAAGTTGGATAGAGTGGGAGGTGGATATTGAAGTTTGGTGGAGAGAAGTTGAGGGGAGAAGAATATGATCAAAATACATTGTAAAACAATTTAAAAGAAATATAAATAAATTAAAAATATTGACCATATGCAAATAATCAATTCCCTTTATGTTTGATAATAAATGTTTTAATATGTGTTAAAAGGATAATATGCAAAACTATAAACAAACCCAGTACATTTTCTATAGAATTTGGCAAATGTTATTTTAATTAACATTCTTTTCATACAAAATTTATATACTTACTATCTTTATATATAAACTAGTTTTTAAATTTAAGATAACATTAATATAATCATTTGAGAAAATGAAACAATACATTAAAAGGGCTCTCTGTAATGTAGTATTGTCCAGTAAGACAACTGCTGTATGTGTACCTTTGTGAGTGTTTGTGGTTAATATGGTCCAGATAAAATTATTATCCTCACAATAATAAATTAGTCTAATTTACCTGAAAAAAATTTAAAAATGTTTTCCTCATTATTGTTCACTGACTTTTAAGTCTATTGTTATTTTCTAACTTTTGAAGGAATTATTTCCATCTGCTATTTCCAGATACAGAAACAAATTGCTAATTAGTGTGGCTGACATCCTCAAAATCATTCAGGATGACTTGAAGCAGAATATTTATTGTTGCAGCGTCTTTTCCAAATTTCTGATTGATAACACCTGTCCATTTTGCTCCACCTGATATTCCTGAAATAACTATAAAGATAATTAAATCTCTTAAAGAAAACTTCACTAAATGAGGAAGAAAAGTTAAATATCATGCATGTTTTATCTAACGTTTCTATTACTATGAGGAGACACCAAGACCATGGCAAGTCTTATAAGGGAAAAACATTTAATTGGCTGGATTACAATTCAGAGGTTCAGTCCTTATCATCATCATGGGACATTTGTGGTATGTATATGCTAGAGAGGTAGTGCTGGAGACATGAGGCTGGAGAGGTAACTGAGAGGTCTATATCTTGCACAGGCAACAGGAAGTGGTCTCTCTCACTGGGTGTAGCTTGAGCAAAGGAGACATCAAAGCCTAACCCTACCCAACACAATTCCTCAAGGAAGGCCACACCTACTCCTACAAGGCCATACCTCCCATTAGTACCACTCTCTTTGAGGGTCATTTTCTTTCACATCACCAGACTGTGTCAGCATTTCCTACCTGCAAATAACAAAAATATTTTTCTAAAATGCAGTTATAGTATTAAATCACATTTTTGAGGTGCAGTTCATCCTTTTTTTATAGATGCAGGAAAACTAAAAGTTATCATCCATATACAGTGTAGCCCTGCATTAAGCACTCACTGAGATGCTATGAACAAAGCAGCAATAAATATATTAATAATTATAGTTGTGATAGTCTTGATTGTCAACTTGATGGGATTTTGAATCTCTATGGAAACAAATCTATGAACATATCAGTGAGAGATTCTCTAGACTACACTAGTTGAGGTGAATGGTATCCTTCTATGACTTGAGGTCATGGAGTATATAGATATCAGAAGGTGAACTGAGTATTAGCTTTTATCTTTGATTCTCAGTGTAGATACATTGTGACTATCTGCCTCCCATTTCTTCTGCTATGATTTTTTTCTATTGTGACAGACAATACCATCAAATTATGAGCTATAAGTTTTTATTTCATAAAAAGTTAAATGAATTATAAATTAATTTCAAAATACTACTCATATGTAAATAACCAATTAAATTTAAGTCTGACAATAAAATGTTTAAGGTATATTAACTAGATAACATACAAAATGAAATAACAATAACAAAAAACCCTAGTACATTCCCTATAGAATTTTATAAATGAGGATGTTTAGGAGTTCTTTAGTCAAGTGATATTAGCTTTCTATAAATATCATCAGTACAAAGAATCAAGTGGTTAAAAATTTAAAGATGAGATGATCATGGAGCAAAAGCAAATCATAAATTAAGAAATGGAAAGCAAATTCTTAGAATACAAATAGTTTTGTATAAATTTTGATAACTGCTCAGATCTTCAACTTCTGTGCTGTGTGGAAGAAAATCTTTGCTGACATTATCTTGTCATGCATTTATAAACGCACAGTGTGATTCATGATAGTCTTCCTGGTGCAATCTCTTGGTCTGACCCCTACAGTTGAAAACAACATAACAGTATTTGTCACTACTCTGAATAAGTTATTCATGAAACTAATAGCAGAGATGCAGTGATTACTTTTAGTGTTCATCTCTTATTAATGATTGTTCCTAGTGTGCTTTTATTATTTAAGCTAGAAACAAAAGGGTTTTCTTTAATCAAAAGCTTACGGGTTTAATATAGTCATTTAGAGAATGGTTAATAAAAGGAAATGACTCTTGATTAGGAGAGGCAAAAAAATTTACTTTTTTCCAGTTTCTAAAAAAAATAGACTTTATTAAAAACAGCTTTAGATTTACAGAAAATAGATGATGGTACAAGATGTGTCTTATGTCTAGAGGTCCAATTATTTTCTTTTATTTTTTATTGATTTTTATTGATCTCCACATTTTAAATTACTGCATATGGTTCAGATTCCACTGCAACAAAGGACAAATTAATGTCATTGTGTGCAACAAATGGTGAATAGGGTTGCATGTGAAAGAAATATAATTTACAAGAGCAATTTAAAGGTAAAAATCTAGAAAAAAACCTCTGTATGGTGGTAGGTGACTGTGGAGACATTTGGTAGATACTTCAGCAGATGGACTACACAGGTGATGTTTAACTAATCCAAATGTTAGAAAGTGATACGGAAAAATGGAAAGGGAAGATCATTTTTGAGCCCCTTTCTATACCATGAGTTCCAATGGCTCCTTTATGAATAATATACTGTTATGGCATTAGTTTTAGAAATACTTGAAAAAAAACCAAAGCATGTGCATTAAAATTATTCTAAAATAGAAGGTAGATTCCAAGTTAGATATTTTATTAATTTTTGTTTTATCTATCAATTTATTTAAAGCACTAAGAATTCTATGCATTCTACCTTAACTCTTCAAAATTGTAGTATTCATATGACAATTCTGATTTATATCATTTATCAAAAGTTACTTGTACAACAAATTTTTTTTCTCATTTTATTTAGGCCATTCAGATTAAAAAGTATATACATACCATAATACTTTATAGACCAAACTGAACTCTTAGTCTTTAACTGATAAAAAAGTTGGTGGTATATAACAGAGAATTCTCTAGATATGAGGGAAATTCATAAGGAAGCAATCAAAATGAACTATCAAAAGTTGTCAAGGAAAACTAGAATTATACTGATGTTTCTTTATTTCTGTAACAGCAATAATGAATTGTGAACATTCCTTAAAAAGGAAATCAGAAATGAATAAAAAGAAAACAACAAAGTGTCACAGTGAAGTGAATATCTGCTATATAAATATGAACGGCAATTGAGAAATTGCCTCTATCTGGTTGGTCTGTAGGCAAGGTTGGTGGCAGCATTTTCTTGACTGATTATTGATGTGGAAGATCTTCACCATTGTGAGCGGTGCTGCAATAGGGAAGATGGTCCTGTGTGGTGTGAAGAAGCAGGCTTTTAAAGACATGGAGAGCAAGCCAGTTAGCAGCAGTCCTTCATGTTCTTTGCTTCCGTTCCTGCATCCAGGCTCCTTTCTTGAGTTCCTGCCTGGATTTTGCATGGCAGAGTGTAAATTTTAAAATGAAATATATCCTTTCCCACTGTAGTTATCTGAATGAGAATGACCCACCACAAAGTTCATAGGTTTGAATACTGATACCCAATAGGTAGAATTCTTTGGGAAATATTAAGAGGTGTGGTCACCTGGGTGGTGGTAGACTAATGGGTCAGGTTTTGAAGTTTCAGGAGCCCACACCATTCCCAATTGTCTTTCTCTCTGCTTGCTACCTGTGGTTTATGTGTGCTTTCAGCTGCTCTTGCTGACAAACCTTTGCATAGCTATCATGGACTCTAACCCTCCTACACCATAAGCCATAATGCTTTGATATCAGATAAGTAGCCTTAGTCACTGAATTTTATCACAGCAATAGAAATGTAACTATGATACCCACTAATGCACCTCCCCAAACTATACCAACCATAGTAGCAACAGCAACAACCGTTAGATTTTAGGTATCTTGAGCATTTAGTAAACAAGGCAAAGGATTACCAGATCCCTGCCAGGTTATGGTGATACACACCTCTAATCTCAGCAGTCATGAAGCAGAAGAGGTGAATCTTTGTAAGTTTGAGATCATCTTGGTCTACAGAGCAAGTTCCAGGGCAGGTACCAAAGCTACACAGAAAAACCTGATCTCAAAAAAAAAAAAAGGTAACTTTAACCAGATACTCTATGGCTCCCATTCAGCCTGACTCAATGGGTAGTATTAAGAATGTAAACTAAGTGAATTTTCTTTATATTTATTTTGTGTAGTCTACAATGGGACAGACCCAGTAAAATTTTATGTATTAAACACTTAAAATTTGTGTGCTGTGATCAATTAAACATGCAAACAATAAAAAACCAGTGGCATATATTGCTACTAGCTTTGAAATATACTATCTTTAAAATTCTGAAATTGAATACATAATAGCATTCATGTGTTAAACTTTATATGGTACAGTGTGATAATATAAGGTTAAAATGCTTTTTGAATTCTCAATAAACATTTCCTGAAGTTCTGTGATTGCTATGGTTGAAGTCTGGTTTTCTTGAGTTTTTACAGGAATCCACATGCCCATAGATGACTCAGTATATCTGTGGGCAAGTTCTCCCTCTCTGGAATTGGATAGGCTTGTCTGTTTATATTGACATCCCCTGTTCAATCTTTATAATTCAAAGCAGCTTAGAGAAACTTATTTCTCTTTGAGAAACTTTGTTAATTTTCAAGACTGTGTAGGTTATCCTGTCTTATAAATTGTAAAATTATCATTCAATTGTCCTTTATAGAAAATAACATAGTTGTGATTTCTTAATTGCTTTTAATGTTTAATGATTATTTTTTAGTTTTTATTATGGGTGTGAACTCTTGTGTTCAGATGCTCTTAGAAGAAGATAGTTCTTAATCCCACTAAAGTTGAAGTTACAGGAGGTTGTAAATTACCAAGTGTGGTGGGTCCTGGGAATTAAACTTGGGTCTTTTGTCGGAGTAGACAGCACTTTTAACTGCTGAGCCACCTCTTCAGACTATTTGCTGTAAAATTTAAGTCTATAATACAACTAACAATTGTATGTGGACTGCCAAAATCATGAAATAGTTTTGACTATTTCACTTGTTTTCTCCATGAATTTCTGCTCATTTCCCTGTATTTCTGGCTAATGACCGAGTCTCTAAAGTTTAAAATAAATGAAAAAGTAACATTGAAGAAATAGTTGAGCTTATAAAGTATGCTTAAAGATGATTTTTCTGGAGATGAGGAAAATTGAGATCCACATACTCACATAATCAAGAACTTTAAATCATGCAGTGCTTTTGGAGTAGGCAATATCTGCTAACTACAGAGAAAAGGGTACCCCAGATTCTAGATGATATAACCAAATAAATATATAGATATTTAAATATAAAACATAATGTAACAACTTTCAAGTGCCTTTTGAATTCAGAAAAGGATATATTATCCAAAATTAAATTATTATTCACAAAATTAGAACAGTTTTTAAAATAAATATTGATTAATGCTGAAAATTTCTTTTGGGTTACAAGTGATTTTAACTACAGAAGAGACAGGTTGACTTTTGTTCTATATTATTTCTAAGTGAAATCTTACTGCTTTAATAATTTAGCTAAATAGTATTTTGACAGTGTCATATAAAATAGGCAAGTTTTACAAACAAGAAGATATATTAAACAGAGGTAAGGTTGGTTTTAATCTCCTATGGAGATCTTCATTCCAAATTATGGTATAAGTAAATGGTGGTATAAGTGAATAAATGGACAAGATCATGTAGTACATTTGTGTAAGAAATATAAGTCACCCGTAGGAAATTCAATATTGCCATCTGTGACCACCTAGAGGAATTCAAAGCACATCATGTTAAGTGACATAAACCAGACACAGAGAAGAAAAGGCACTTTGATCTAACTCATACATATAATCTAAAACAGTCAATGTAGTGAGGTAGTAGACATAGATACAGCTACAAAGCCTGAGAACCAGGGAGACAGGGATGCTAGCTCACACATGCCCTACAGAGGACATTATCATAGGTGTCACAATTCTCATAGAGTTGAGGTTTTAATCTCAACCAGCAAATAGTAGAACACAATGTTATGAGGCATTTGTTTACCTTCAAACAGGAGAAAACTCAAAGATAAAATATAAAGCCCAAAGAACTTGGAGACAAGAGACTACATAGTGTAGAAATAGAAGCCATACTGTTGAAGTGTGAGTCTTGATGGTTTATACTGTCAACATGCTCTGGAAGGGAGTTAGGGGAAAATTATTTAAGGATATATATTTTCTGCCTTTATTCCACTAAGCAAACACTGTCCACTTAGTCCATATAAAAACATATAGTCCTTGTCATTTCTTCACTGTCATTCTGGTTTATAAAAGGGAACAGGGATCCAATTTATTCAGCAGCCATCTGCCAGCGTGCTGTCACTGTGCCAGCTTCTTACTTGTAACTACTCAAGAGCGCTGATTTGTTCAAAGCAAACTGTCAATATATTTATCTACTTACTTGCTTGTTCCTTCCTACACATTACCCTATGTCATTCTGCTGCTTACAGGGAAATGTTATGCTTTTCATGTTTAATGGTTATAGCTGCCTGTTTTTCTGCCTGTGTCTAGGGGCAAGTGTAGAGATGATGAAATGAAATGTTTGACAAGTTCTGAGTCAAAGAGCAATGTTAATTCAGGCTAAGCCATCTCTGACAGCAAGAGAGGCAGGAAAACATTCATATAAGCAACATCAGTTTTTTAAAGAAACACTCACTACTTTTCCTGCATTAACACCATGTAAATATTTATTAAAATAAATTTGGATGTTATAATTTTGGCATTTCAAATACTTTGAGATAAAAATATAATAGACAAGGAATATAATAATATTTAAGAAAATATCCAATTGTCATGAAGGTCTCTGTTTTGCTAAATTTATTTTCTATGATATGAAGAATAAATTTATGTAGTAATATATGGAATAATTCATTTTCACTAAATACAGTAAAAGAGATGCTACTATCACAATTAAGTAAATATATTGCTACTAAAATAACTAACATCCTTATTTAAATGTGTATTTTCATTAAGTAGATGTCATCATATCATATAAAGCCCATAAAAGACACATAGCTAAAGACTTTAAAATATTTAAAAGTTATGGACATCCACATATATACAGACAGAAAAACAACATAAATATGTTTATATAAAAGTATATCCAAAAGTGATGTGCTAGGATTAAACAACATGCTTGAATTTAATTACATAATAAGATCCTGAGCCTCTCACTTGGCTGGTCAAAATGAAATATAGTGTCAACCTCATTAAGGAAGAAACCTTTGGAGTTTTCACTGTCATCAGAAGGAATCCTTTCTGGAAATGTTTTATGGAAAACTACGGATGTTTTTCTTGTAAAATGGTCATTGTTGAACATACTCAGACTATTTAAATTCCCAAAGTTATCCAAACAATCAGTGTTAGACACAGTTTCTGTATGCAACAACTTATTGGTTGGAATGTCTGGATCTACTTTATCATTTCAAGCATTAATTTTGTATCTAGTGAATTATGTACAAAATTCTTTGTCAATATGTACAACACTGCAGCAAATATAACATTAAATATAACTATTTTTTCTAAGGAATAAGGGTAGAGATTAAATTTGTTACTTTTTAAGCTTTTGAAGATTTTTCTTATTCTTGGCATAAAATATTTCATGGGAGACTGAGTTATAGGGAAAAGTAGAGCAGGCTGAATAATTAAGAATAATGACAAGATTATGTACAGAGAAGTGAGAAATTAAAGATGGATGTGTAGAGAGAAATGTGGACTGACAATAAAACATGATGTCAAGAAGGAAAAGGGAAGAAAAGATACATATTAGTTAATTTCTATTTTTCTTCCTTTATGGAAGATTATTTTCTCAATATCTTCCCCCACCCTATTTCATATCTTTATTTTGAAAACTAACATGAGTAGCATACTCTTATGAAGTTTGTTTGATTTGGCCTAGGAAGGCAAAGATCAAAAGAAGCATAAATCTATGCTTTAGATAACATACTCAGAACATCATGCTTTGAAGAACTCTGAAGATGTATATAGATTTTTTTTAAGTGGTAGGTTAAAAGACAAATTGCCTATCAAACAAAACTGATACATATAGGAGTTAAAAATAAGTGATAAAATACTGTGATGGTTGAGTAGCAAAAAAAAATTGCAAAGCAGTGTCTAATCTCAGAGCCTAAAGAGTCCAACATACAGCACTAAGTTGGCTAGTTTACAAACTCTAATGTTAGGTAAAAATTTATGGCCTCCCTTCCCTGTTAGTTGGTTGTACATCTGGCTATTATACAAGAAGCCAATTTAGATGTCCACATCTTAAGATTACTGATAGATAGCCTTGTCTTGTTTTGAGTAAAGCATTGATGAAATTCAGCCTCTAGGGCTGCTGAGCATCTCATGTTTGTAAATAAATTTGCTGGCATTGTTCATAACAAGGGAAATATGCACTCTAAAAGTCAAAAGAGAAATGAATTTAAAACATAAAGAAGACCACCTCAATGGCTTATAAGAAGCCCCTGGTCCATGAGAATGCAGATGCCCTTTATTGCCTAATTTAGCAAGTTGCATCTCTATATTATCAAGGGAAATGTGTGCTAACGACATGCTGACTCCAAGTTTCAGAAAAATATTAATTAAACAAGAATATGAAAGAATGAAACTGTTAGACAACTGGCATTTTCTACTATTGCTGAAAAGTAATAACAGAAAGAATAGGCAAGTAAATTTAAATAAACAGCAGTTTTCATATTGTTGGTAGTATATTATACCTCCTCACTTGGTACATGAAAGCAAAGGAATGTTGTTTATTCAGGTGGGATGTGTTTGAGTATGTGTGTGTGTCTCTGTGCTATGTGTGAGAGAGAATCAGGGATTTGAGCAATACTTCAGAGAATTGTTTCTATAAAACATCTTTCTGTTGAGCCTATGATAGACTGAAAATCACCATGTAGCTTAGGCTGTCCCTGAAATCCCTAAACGCCAGTTCCAGCTACCATAGTATTGAGATTACAGGTATATGTCTCAAAACAAACATAAATACAGAATATACAGATATTAGATAATGAGAGCTATTGAGTCCCAGTCTCAATTCCGTGAAAGGGTTCAAAGAGAGTGCTACAGCAAACTAGGGGCTTGGGATCTGAGGATAGAAAATGAATCTCTCACTCTGTATGTTTCTGTGCCAGTTTTTTTTATTGTTCTTCCTCTATCATAATTCTCCTGCCCTACTTTTAACTTCTTCTAGCTTCTCCTACTCTGAAAACTCTTCTCCTTCATGAGACTTGAAATAATAAAGAAATTACAGGAGCTCTTTGGTCAAAAGCACATACCTAGGGAAAGTGATTAGGGACTGAGCTATTGTCATGGCAACATAGGGTCCCAAGGCCACAAGAGCAAGACTGTGACAAGAAAGTGGGGGGAGGTAAAGTGTCCAATGACAATTTTGAGAAATAAGTCTATTGTTAGTAGACTAGCAAGCAAGGAATTGTCATGATTTCATTATTAACCCTGTTTGGACATCTGTAGTTCTGTCCTTGTATATAACTGTAAGGTCTCAAATTTATGATCTATTTAAAAAAGACTTTAGTATACTTTGAACTTGCTCTGAGATAGAAGTGAGATAATTTTGTGCAGTTTGTGTTAGACTGAGGAGAAATTGTCATTTTTTGATATTAATCTGAGTAAAAAGGAACAAGGCAGTCTTTTATATGTCTGTAGTCCTCATGTGAAGCATGAGTAGTAAAAATATATAGACAGATATTTGGGGTCAACCTGAAGACCAGAAAAGCAAAACAGCTAGTCACTGTTTCTTACCTCGACCTCTTTTCATAAATGGTGATTGTGCCTCCAGGAAACCTCAGAATGAAACTTAGACTGAGAGCTGTCTCCTCCTGTCTTATAATCTTCTCTAGTTCTGGGATTAAGGGCATGCACCACTATCACCTGGTTTCTATAACAAGCTAGGTAGCTACTAAGATTAAAAGTGTATGTCATTGCTGCCTGTTCTGTAAGGCTGACCAGTGTGACTGTTTTACTTTTCTGAACTTCAGGCAAGTTTTATTTATTAAAATACAAATGAAATGCCTCTACAATCATTAGACAAATAGATCCAGTTATGAAGCATGTTCCAGTATATCTTCTACATATCAAAACTACATAGCTAAAGGAAAAGTCATCTTCTTGACCACCCACAGATGAATGTGCCCAGTAGATTGACTATTTTCATTAGATAAACCCACAAGCCATGAGAAAACACCCAAAGCTATTCCTAAAGGAAAAAATGAAGTTCTTAGGAAGAGACAAAGTGATTTATGAGTGAAATTACAGACAGGAGACACTGTTTTCCCCAGCCAGTGATTCCAAAGCATTTCCAGGTGGGGCTCCCTATAAGAGAATCGCTCATCTGGTAGGTTGGCCTGTTGAACACCAGTTATCACTTGTTGTATCTCACGTGGCCTCTGACAATCAGAAACCCACACTTTGAAAATAAAATACAGTAACACTACACTATCTAGGCAAACACTTCTAAAACAACAAAAAATTTAACAACTAAATGAAATTTCTGAAGAAAAAAATATATAGTTCATTACAAAAGTAAATTCTATTGAAAACATATTTTCAATAAAAATAAAAGATTCAAAATTTTAAGCATATTTACTTACATGTCAATAGAATCATGTAGCCCCATATAGAATAACTTGCTATTGATTTAAAAATTTGCATCTACATTTTACACTTTAAATACCAATTCTAATGAATTTTATTAAATTAGATAAAAGTTCAAAAATGCTATCAATGACATTTTTATAATTCTCAAAGACTAAAAATGTAAACATCCAGGTGCAAATAGATTAAATAATTATGTTCTAGCAATATAATGGGAGCTATGTAGTCACAAGAACTATGGACATAACACTGTGTTGGAATGGAAGTTATTATGAATATATTACTTAAATAAAAATTATGACAAAAATATTTTTCTATATATTATCATATGGTGCTTAAATTTGAGAGAGTACTCCATATTTCACATATATTTATAATAATCTCCTTTTATTAGAATAATTATAAAAAGTGGCCCCTTCACCCAAAGCCCTCCCCATGCCTCTTTTCACTGCCTCCTTGCTCTCCGCTCTCAGAGAGGGCCTGAGTGAGAAGATGGTGAAGACCTATGATTATCTGTTCAAGCAGCTACTCATTGGTGACTTTGTTCCACCTCTCTGAGGATGCCTTCAATACCACCTTCATCTCCACCATTTGGGTAGGCTCAAGGCAATGACCTCCACAGGAGCAGGCTTGAACCAGAAACTTCTACCAGAGCAGGCCTAAGGCAGGGACATCCATAGGAGCAGGAATAATGGGGTGATGCAGAGTGAGCAAGCCTGAGCTAGAGACTTTTGCAGGACTGGGAATGAGGCAGAAACTCTGAGGGAACAGGCCTGAGCCGGAGACCTCAGCCATACCAATGCAAATTATTCATATCTATAGCATAACCCCCTTTAAATATAAAGAAACATTTACAAATAATATTTGGGAATATGGGCATAGCTTTTTTCCATGCTGCTTCCTGCTGATTGGGGGTGCTGTTAATCATGTCTTTCATGGTGTATCCTGTGTACCAGGTTCATCTTAGTCAGAAGTTGGGAGAAGAAATTTTTTGAGGGTGTTCATGGCAACCTTTCAGGGAGTGTGGTCTATCAAACCATATTGTTCTAGAAGGATTCTACAACAAGTATCATATGTACTCACTCATAAGTGGCTTTTAGACATAAAGCAAAAAAACCCAGCCTACGATTCACAATTCAAGAGAACCTAGACAACAAAGAGGACCCTAAGAGAGACATACATGGATCTAATGTACATGGGAAGTAGAAAAAGACAGAATCTCCTGAGAAAATTGGGAGCATGGGGATCATTGGAGGGTAGAAGGGGAGGGGAGTTGAAGGGAAGGGAGCCAAGAAAAAAATATATATCTCAATAAAAACATTTTTTTTAAAAAAAGATACTACTAGGCAACTTGGGGATATAAAGACAAATTAGACATAAATCCTGCTCTTGAGAGTGTTTCCATATAATAGGAAACATAAGAAATGTCTGCAAATAACTGCTGCTGGGGAGACAGTAGCAAGCCCCATGCGGTCTTCAGAAAGGAGACTAAATGTCTTGGGAGTTCTTGAAATAATGAGATATGTTGTGCTCGGGAGAAAGCAAGAAAGTCATCACTGAAGGAGTACTTGAGCTAATCCTGATATAACTGGCATAATCTGAAGTTGATAGCAAATGTTTAATTAGAGGAAACACAACAAAAAAGGGACCTGAGAGCATTTGATAGCATACTTAGTCCTGTTACAGGCTCAAGATGTGAAGAAATGGAGCCCAAAGGCAAAGGATTGCAGAAAGTGGTATGAATTAGAGACATAGGAAGTGATGGATTATCTCTCCTGTCAGTGGTCCATCATTCCGAATGCCTTGAGCCTGATGTACATACACTCAAAGCTCTTCTTGGTACAGTAACTTACTGCACTGACCACTGGGCTGGAATTTCAAGATGAGAGGCTAAGGTGGAGGTCAGGGGAATGAAAGCCCTTCTGGTGGAATGCATACCTGGCCTTGCATTTGGACAGGCCTATGCTATGACCACATGATGTCAGTCATTGCCAAAATTCCATTCCAGAAAGGCCTTTGAGGTTAGATTTCACTCTTGCAGCAAAAGCAATCCTGGGTGCTTGCTGTCGGTATATATCCCCAGGTTCTGTGCTTGGAGCTTTCAGTCACAGAGTAAGTGAGGCCCTAATTTGGATGGTCACTGTGGGACTATGCTACAAGGGATTATCAGGAAAAGAAAATTTTGTGCTTGATGAAGCAATATTATGCATGCATTGGTGGTAGCCACTCCCTCTCGAAAGCCTACCTCATTCTTTGCCATGACACTCACGTGCTTACATAGTTCCTTGCCATATCATGAGGGAACAGCATAAATGACAATGACAATGTGTGATCTGCCATATTTTTGATTATTAACTGTGAGGGAATGCCACATATGGAGGACATCCAAACTGACCTACAGAAGTTCCATGTAAAGGGTGTTTGAAGCATAAAACATGTGGCCAGTACAGACCCCATGAGTAGGTTAGCTAGGTAGAGTCTCTTATTCTAGTTAAATCTTTAAGATAGTTTAACCTCATAAGAAACCTCAAGCCTGTACCACTCAGCTAAATGCTTTCCTTTATCCCTACTCATATATACTGAGTAAGAATGGAATATTTTTTGTTATATCTGCCAATACATGTGGGACAATATGCTAAGTAAAAACAGTTTAATCATATTTTCAAAAGAATAATAATAAAAAGTAAGATAAAATAACAAATTATGAGGCTTAGAAGGAAATAGAAAATAGAATTTTAAAAAATTACCTTAGTACTCGTGCGTGAGGCGAGCGGAGCCGGAGACAAGAGCAGAGGCCGAACTCGGGTTCTGACAAGATGGCCCGGCTGCCCCGCAGGATCATCAAGGAAACCCAGCGTTTGTTGGCAGAACCAGTTCCTGGCATTAAAGCAGACCCAGATGAGAGCAACGCCCGTTATTTTCATGTGGTCATTGCTGGCCCCCAAGATTCCTCCTTTGAGGGAGGGACTTTTAAACTTGAACTATTCCTTCCAGAAGAATACCCAATGGCAGCACCTAAAGTACGTTTCATGACCAAAATTTATCATCCTAATGTAGATAAGTTGGGAAGAATATGTTTAGATATTTTGAAAGATAAATGGTCCCCAGCACTGCTGATTCGCACAGTTCTGCTATCAATCCAGGCTTTGTTAAGTAATCCTAATCCAGATGATCCGTTAGCAAATGATGTAGCCGAGCAGTGGAAGACCAATGAAGCCCAGGCCATAGAAACAGCGAGAGCATGGACTAGGCTGTATGCCATGAATAATATTTAAGTCAATCAGATCATCAAGTGCACATCACTTCTCCTGTTCTGCCAAGACTCTTCCTTTTTTTTTTGGTTCGCATTTAATGGACACAGTCTTAGAAACATTACAGAATAAAAGCCCAGACATTTTCATCTTTGGTGATTACATGCACATTAGCAAATCTATGTCTTGTCCTGATTCACTGTTGGAAAGCATGAGCAGAGGCTATAAGTGTCATCCAGGTTGTTGTGAAGTGTTTAAAAGCAGTGATTCTGCTTGGATTCCTTTCCCCATCATGGTTTAAGTACAAAGCACTGTGAAAGAAGGTAGTTAGTTGTCAGGGTTAGCTGCCAGGGGTATGGGTGTTTTTATTTTATTTTTTAGGGGGAAAGTTTTATTTTAATTTTATGGTTTCCTTTCTCCTTCCCCCTCTTATGGGATCTAATTGCAGTGGTTAAGTGCAGCTAACCAGTTTATTTAGCATATGGTCTCTAGCCAAGTCTAACTTTAGACACTGTAGATGGACAAGCTTGATTGTCTGAACCAAAATGGGAACATTAAATAAACATCACAGCCCTCACTAATAACGTTGTGACTTTGCTGTCAAGTGTAGATTCTCTGCCCCATCCCCCCAAAAGAAGAAGAAGAAGAAGAAGAAGAAGAAGAAGAAGAAGAAGAAGAAGAAGAAGAAGAAGAAGAAGAAGAAAAAGCTTGTGACCATTTTGTATGTCTTGTCTGGAAACTTCTGTAAATCTTATGTTTTAGTAAAATATTTTTGTTATTCTAAAAAATAAATTACCTTATATCATCCCCGAAATAAAATGCATACAAACAGTACTATTCACACTCAGCAAATTGTAGTTATATGCTTCTACCTTGATAAGTGTGACAAAAAAATAAATAAATAAATAAAAAGAGGCCTTGAATTTGAGAGGAAATGAGAGGGGCACATTGGGGTGTTAGAGGGAAGGGGCATGGGAAAGGTTGGATGGAAGAAAGGAAAGGGGTGAAGTATAATTATGCTTTTATTAATTTTTTTAAAAATTGAAAATTACCTTGTTTTTTTTTATTTTTATTTTTTGGTTTTTTGAGACAGGGTTTCTCTGTGGTTTTGGAGCCTGTCCTGGAACTAGCTCTTGTAGACCAGGCTGGTCTCGAACTCACAGAGATCCGCCTGTCTCTGCCTCCCGAGTGCTGGGATTAAAGGCGTGCGCCACCACCGCCCGGCTATTTTTACCTTGGTTTTGAGACATAAATGATCATAAAGCATTTACGCAATTGCAAAACTTGACTTAGTCTATAAAACAATCTTAAATAGCAATTGACAGATAAAACACATTAACGTCACATTTTCAGGGTAAATTTATGACACAGAAATGATGGGGGTATTTCTACTATGTAAATATACTCCATATTGGTAAAGAAACAGTCAAGCCCATTGAGAAGATCCTGATAATAACTTGCTATTTTCTCTTGCAAGTTAGAAAATGAGAGACTGTGGTAGACCTTTGGGAACTGACACAGTCCCAATTTTGAACTAATGTGTTGAGAAGCTCATAGTGAGTGAGGCTTCTACATTCTCATGTGGAAAAGAATTACATAAAATTGGCTAATGAGGTACATGTTTATAGCCACCAAAGCTAAATAGTGTTCTTGCTAATTTTCAGGGGCATCATTTTAGTTTTGAGAAGTTCTGAAGAATTTACCTGGCTCAGCTCCTTCCTTATATTAAACCTAATGTTTAGAAGGTCACTTTTAACCCATTTTAGCCTGTTTGTAGGATCTGTTTGTCTCCATGATTTTTTTGTATGGGGAAACGGGTTTGAAAGTTCTTTAAAAGTAGTTTTGCTTAAGTAGATACAAAATATATTGAGGACTGAAGGGAAAAATATAATCCAATATGAATTTCAAAAGCAATTTATATTTTGGAGTATTTAAAATCAGTTAATTTTGGGGGGGGAGGGAGCAGCATATATAAATGAATACATTGCCATTAAATAGGAAAATGAGATTCCCACATGGATAATAAGTTGCAATGCACCATGACAAACCTCATAAATCAACCTCACAGACCAAAGCATCTACCCTTCACATGAAATTTAACATATAAACCAATTTCTCTGCATCAGTACTCTTTCTCTCAGTGGTATCTCTGTAATGCTTGCTGTGGTATTTTATTTGTACCTATGCTTTTGTTACAAATGTGGGTCATATATTATATTGATTTATTTCTAAAATGTATATAAATGCTTATCTGTTCTTTTCTTGCCATCTTATCAAATTCCCTAATAGAAAACGTTTAACTCAAAGGTAGCATTTTTTTTTTTCAAATAACTTGAAACAAAAATTTCAGCAAACAGCTGCCCAGGCTTTGAAGTTGGTTGTAATGTCAAACACTTACATATTTATTTCTCCACCAATTACTCTCCATTGATTTCCATTTCAGGACCACAGCTCCTATAATGACTTGCTCTGATTGTCAAGAAATAGTGGATGCTTTTCATTGCCCACTTATTCTTTTCCCCGCTTTAAATAATAGATTAAAATGTTATTGCAAAGCACTTGCAGATAAAATATAACTTCTAGTTATGTTAGACAGACCAAAAGTCTGTATATCTCAATGGACATCCATACAGTTAGAAAAGCCTTTCTGAAGCTTGTAGCTTCACATTGGAATTCATAATTTCACTGTCAATTAAAATTTTATATACTTATTCATCAATTCCTTTTGAGAGTTATCTTATTTCAAAGATTAATCTAATGACTCTCTTTCAGTTAAGACAATTTGACTATCTTTCCATTAATACTTTTTTTCTTTAATATTTGTGATTATGATATTATCAATACATTTCTCCCTTGGCTTTCTTCCCTCCAACCCTACCATATAAATTAAGGCAATTATGAAAACTGATGTTAGCTTTGTATAATAGTGTGTGCAGATGATCAAACTGTCTTCTCCATAAGTCCTTCCTGACTCCACCATTCATGTCAATCATGTGTCTAAGTTTTAGAAACATTATGTCCTTAAAACTTGCTTTTGAAAACAAGGTAAGTTTGTTTGAATGAGAATGGCTCCCATAAGCCCCCATATTTTAGTTCTTAGCACCAGTTGTTGAACTATTTAGGAAATGTTAGGAAGTATGGTCGTATAGGAGTAGGTATGTCACTGGAGGTGGGATTTGAGTTATCAAAAGCTTAAGAGGGGCTCAGTCTAGTCATCTGTTCTCTCTATTTCTATGTCTAGAATTAGCTCGATAAGGGAAATATTCAGGCTAGGTTAAAGATAACAATTATATTTTTAAATGTTAAAAGGGGAAACTCAACGCCACAAGAGTGGGAAGTCCGACTTTCTCTGTGTCTGGCGAGAATGGCCCAGAGAGAGAGAGAGAGAGAGAGAGAGAGAGAGAGAGAGAGAGAGAGAGGGAGTGCACCTGGTCCCTCCCAGGTTTTCTTCCTGGGCTCCAGAGAGCCAAGCTTTAACTAGGTGTGATTGGTTAACAGGGCTTCCCTCTCACTTCTGCCTGTGGGGATCAGGATGGAACCTTTTGTCTACTGCTCAGGAGTTATGCCTGCTGGCCTGCTGCCATGGTCCTGCCATAATGATCATAAACTAACCCCCTGGAACTGTAAGCAGGTTCCAATTAAACTCTATATTTTATAAGTTGCCTTGGTCATGGTGTTTTTGTCGTAGCAATTGAATAGTAACTGAAATACATGATAAATACTTTACAGAATATTTACTCCATTTGTTCTAGTGAGGCAAATCCATGCTGCCGTCTTGCTACCTACATTGAAAGTAAAGTAGAAGTCATAGGAACCCATTACATGTGGAGATATCAAGGGCTCAGACAACCACAGAATCTTGCTAACTACGGCTGCAGATGAAACTAAGGTCGTTGATTTTTGTTGTTGCTGAAGAGATTGTACTAGATTATCCAGGTGTATAATTACAAATGTTCTTAGAAGTGGAATAAAAGTGGCTCAGCAAACAGGGAAAGACTGAAGTGAGGATCCGTACTGCTGGCTTTGGAAAACATTCTGTGCAAAGAATGCAGATGGCCCCTACAAGTAGAAAGAAAAGGGGGAAAATGATTTCTTTACCAGCACCCAGAGAGGGAATGTGACTCTGTGAGATTTTGTCTTTTGGTGGCAAAAGACATTTCTGATTCCTTACTTCCAAAATGCTACTATAATAGCATATTTCTTTTTTCTTTTTTTAAATTAATTAATTTATTTATTAAAGATTTCTGCCTCCTCCCCGCCACTGCCTCCCATTTCCCTCTCCCTCCCCCAATTAAGTCCCCCTCCCTCGTCAACCCAAAGAGCAATCAGGGTTCCCTGCCCTATGGGAAGTCCAAGGACCCCCCACCTCCATCCAGGTCTATTAAGGTGAGCATCCAAATTGCCTAGGCTCCCACCAAGCCAGTACGTGCAGTAGGATCAAAAACCCATTGCCATATTTCTTGAAACAAAAATTTTTGAATCTTCTGTTAGAAAATAAACTACACACTTATATTCCAGCCACAGACAGTTTGTATGAGAGATTCATGAATTATAATATTACAATTAATTCTAAAACTCTGTTAAGAAATCCTCAAGTGTTGTGTTCACTTGTGTATCTGTTTCCATTTTGACTTCTGTTTTGATTGTATTAATATTTTATATAATTACACCAGATTGTAAATCTAGGCTATATAGGAAGAGAATCTCTTCAAAATGGAGAGCTAATAAACATTCTTAAGGCGAGATATATGATAGAAGAACAGAATGTCTTCTGAACAAATTATAGGACAGACACTTTTAATAATCAAAAACATAATTTTGGTAAGAGGAAAATATTGTTATTTTACCATGAGCATCCTGTTAATTACAACCTTCAGTCCCATAGTCTCATCGATATCAAAGGGTTTAATAAAAGCAGATAAATCTCTTAAATTTTCTAAGTACTAAAAGAACTTTCTAAAATCCTCCCAGCTATACTGGTTCCTCATTTCTTTCAAGTTGCTCTCATCTCATGATTTCAAAGACCCACTGATCCTAAAATGAATGCCTGATGTCAGAGAACAAATTTTAAATAGGCCTTAATGCATTCATGTTCAGTCAACGATTTTGTTTTTTCAAAACAACCTCAACCCACAAAGTCACAATGACTTTGGTTTAACTAAGTTTTAATATTTCTGTATTGCTATTTTGATGAGTCCAACACACCTGTGCATGTGCAGGCATATGTGTGCACGCGCGCACACACACATAGATACACACCTCTAAATGGTTTCTAAACTATATAGTCATAGTGCATTATGATTTATGTAACTTTTAAAAGGATTCTTTGGAAAATAAATAAAGACTTATAAGCCACAGTTAATAAAGGGATTGAGACTAAAAGGATATAATTTGTGCCATAGCTACTATGAAGCTTTAATGTTTAAACGTAGATAAGACTCATGAGTGGGAGTAGCCTATGCCTTGCTGCTGTCAATTTGTCAACAAAATATTCATGTTTATATCCATAGATGTGTGCTTTTCTCCATCTTACCCAGAGAAGCTTCTTTTTGCAGTGACTAGTGGTCACTCTAGAGACTAACTGTTACAGGAGGGCTTCTATACCAACTCATATCTGATTAAATTGAGGGGAAGAGTGGCTAGGCTATGAGGGCTCATCCTTAGATTGTTCCTATAAATTAACCTCTCTCATCTAAATATTACACATTCTAGACATTGCATGGCTTCAGTTGTGACTGCATGTTTAATACCAAACCACTCAGCATTCCAACATGTACAATGGAGTGGTTCACAAACACCACCTCACCCACCACAAAAGTGATGGCCATTCATGGGGGGAGAGTCCAATTGTAGGGGGGTAAGCTACGCATGTTCCAGTGGATGGTCCCATACTCATCTGCATGTGAGCAGCACTACTTGGACTCAGGAGAATAATAGCAACCACAATAATACAAAAGACAGGAAGGTTATATGACGAGACAGGTTGTTGAGTCATAAATGTAGCTCAAAGGAAATAGTGGGAGGAAATACAATGCATGCAAGTATAAAACTTTCAAAAATAAAAATGAAGGTTAAAATAAATATTATGTCATCTTTGAGCATAGTTACACATGGCACACATTATCTAAATACCCCTTCAAAATATATTATTTAGTTACCTCCTAAGAATAGTTATTATGAAATCATATAATCTGTATGTAAGTATGTGATTGTTTGATATTCTCTAAGTCATGGAGGATTTATCATATTGTGAATGAGAAAGTCATTTAACCTTTTTCTTTAGACAATAAATTTTCTCATTTTAGAAAACTGAACAAACACATAATTGAGAGTATCTTTGACATTTTCTTTGCTTACTCACAGAAAATTCTGGCCTTGGCATCACAAGTTTGGGAATTACATACATCAGTTACCCCATCAGAACTATTTTGTTTTTCTTGAAACTAGGTTTCACTATGTAATCTTTGGCTCACCTGGGACTCACTGTGTAAACCAGATTGGCTTAGAACTGACAGAGATTCATCTGCTTCTGCCTCCAAAATACTGGGATGTAATGTATATCCTATCATAACCAACTGTTGACTATTTTTAAGTACCTTTAAAGATATATAAGACCTTTACAATAACACTGTAGTAAAATTTAAATAATCCACGTGGTTTCAAACCCATTGCCTGGTCCAAAAACTAAAATATTCCTGAATGAAATATTTATGACATGTACATTTGCTGCTACAAATTCTGTTAATTTATGAGGAGTTTCCTCTAGCAACATACAATTTCAAACACAGTGTTAAGTTTGTAAGTAAATCTACTCTGTATATTCTAGGCATTTCTCTAAATAGTGGGACAGCATATACACTATTTTTGGAGTAATGTCATTTCCAAAGTTAACATAGTACAATTAAAGCCTGCATTTTGTACTAATTTCTCCTTTCCTTATGGGTACAGAATTTTTATTTTTTGGTCACAAAAAATATAAACTGGCATTATAATGAAAGTTTGTTTTAAGCTTGCTTCATTTCATTGAAATGGTATTCCACTTTCCCCATTCTTCTTAAACTAGAAGACATTATTCATTGTTAAAAAGCAACATTAACTTTTGTTGTTTTACATTATAGATACTTTTTTCCCAAAAGGGTTATATTAAGAAATGAAAAATGTTTTGAGAAAGTATCTGTGTATACCTAACCTCATGTATCTATTCAAATTGCACACAAGCTTCAAAAGTTTCATGGAAACCCATTAGATGCTTAATTTTATATTTAGATATGTCAGCTAAGATAAATTTAAAAGAACTTCAAAATCTAGTATTTTCTCTCAATCCTCAGATATTTAAAACAATTATAATCAACTTAGCAATTTGCAAATTTCAGGTAAATATGGGAGTACTGTAGGATAAAATTAAGAAAATGGTCATTTGGGCTTTTTGCCATATGAAATGAGAATGTCTACTATATGTGTCCATTAAATTGGACCAATTTGGTTCTAAGCACCTGAATCTGTTTCTTCTCCTCTTAGGTTAAATTTTTGTTAACTTCACATGAACTAAGGCATATTTGGGATGAGAAAATCTTAATAAAAATCTCCTCCTAAGAATAGCCTGTAGACTAAACTGTGTGTCTTGCCTTGATTTATTATTGATGTGGGAGTGGCCAGTCCTTTGCTGGTGGTGCCATTCCTGGGTTGTTGGTCCTGGATGGAATAAGAAAGCAGACTGAGGTAGCCACGGACAGCAATCCAGCCAGCTACTGTCCTCCATGCTTTCTTCCTGCATATTTCTGCCCTGTCTAAGTTGCTTTCCTGACTTTCTTAGATCATAGCCTCTGAAGCGAAACTGTACATAAACCCTCAATACCTAAGATATTTTTATTCATGGTATTTTATTGCAACACTAGAAAACCTAACCAAGAGAGTTCTGTTAATATTTAGCTCAAGAGTGATTGCTGAGGCCAGGAAACCTGAAGAAGAGTTTAATTATGAGGACTAATTCTTTTGGAAATGATGTAATAATTTAGTCAGTTACAGGGAATTTTTCAAATCGCTCACTTGCACATAAAATATTCTTATTTATTATACTTGGATTAGAAGATTTTAAGAAATTATTTCTTTTAAAATCCTTAAATAGTAAATAAAATGATGATGTTTCATTGGTAGTTAAGACCTCTAAGTAATTGGACTATACACTATTTACAAAGTAATATTCTTTGCAACATTAACATGGCCTAACTAAGGCATATGATTCATAATACCCTAATATTTTCCTTTCTTAGAAGCACAAAATGAGTCAATACTTATATTATCATGTATTAATATGGTTGGTATTGAAAAGACACATAAAAATGAGACTAAAATACCATGGGTGGAATCAGTTACTAGATATTCCACATGAGTTAATATTCCACATATTTTACAAGATGCTCTTTTCCACTTTATTTTTCTCTCATCTTTCATCTATTTGGACATTATTATAAAAGAAAATGGTAAAACAGGACATATAAGAAGGGAAGGACTTGTGGACAATGAGGAACAAAAAAAAGTTGTTGAGATGACTCAGGGGGTAAAGGTGCCAAGCCAGAAGACCTGATATCAACACTCTGAACACACAATGTGGAGAAAGAGAACCGACTTCCATAAGTTGCCTTCTCACCCCAAGACTGCACTGTGGCTTGCACACCCAAACTTACAAATAAATAAGAAATTTAATAAATAAATTTAAACATTGAGAAAGAAAAATGGCATCTTTAAGTAAGAGGAAATTAAATATAAACACATCAGAATGGAAGGAAACAATAAAAGACCAGTCCATGGAATATTCATCTGAAGCCGTGACTGTAGTCTCAGAGCTCTGACTCTGAAAAGACGGTTTATTACATAAACCAGCTGATATGAATGTGTTTAAGAGAATTGTTCACAAATATTCACAAAGTCTATGATAATTTCTTTTACATATGAAATAAGCTGAAAAATATAGAATATGTGTCTTTTAAATAGAAAAAAATGCCAAAAATTCTATGTAAGATTTCCTTGTTTAAAACCTGAATTTCTCATTTTTGTGAGTGCAAATATTTTCTTTAAACAACTACAAATTTATTTCTCACTCACTCCTTTCTACGTGTGTGTGTGTGTGTGTGTGTGTGTATTTCAGTTTCTCCTGAAGAACAGCAAGTTTGACAAATATGTAATGGAAAATTCAAATTTATGCACACATTGCTTCATTTTTATTATAATAAAATGCTTTCACATATTCTCCTGAGTAGAGTGTTTTCCCTTTGGAGTATCTTTATTCTTTATTTGTTTTTGAATGTACTAGTTTTCACAGTTGACAATTACATTATGATAATGACTTTGGTATTTTTGGAAATGTTACAAAAACTGAGGCTTAAATTCACATCAATACAGGGATATTTTTGTTAATGTTTTTTAGGCTGTATTCTATCCTAGAACAATTTCTTTTGTTCTTCCAAAAGAAATTACACTGAAAAGAAAATTATACTTTATCATATAATGATCTTTGGAACAAATATCTTAAGCTAGTTTTATGCAAGCAAGTATTTTTTGTAGGTGACCTAACAGTGCAGAACTAAATGAATCCATCCAAAATATTAAATTTTTTTTACTTATTTTATTTCATGTGTGTGAGTGTTTTGTCTTCTTGTATATCAGTGTACAATATGCATGTATTGTATCCACAGTGGTCAGAAGAAAGTATCAGATCTTCTAGAACTAGATGGTTGTGAGCTATCTATCATGTAGGTACTAGGAACTGAGCCCACATCCTCTGTGAGTGTTCTTAACTTATGGGACACTTCTTGACTTCCTCCAAAAGCCTGCTAATGATACAGTGAATGACAGAAGTGAAGGCTTCATTTCTTAGTACAGGTAAAGAGCAAATAAGGTCTAGTGGATAAACTCAAAACAACATTTCCAACGTGGATCACTGTGTTAAAATGATTTCATGAATCTAATTTCTTTTATATATAAATGCATTTTGTCCAAAGTATTAGAGTTCTCAGTTTTATTCATTTTTGCAAAATACACTCAATTTCTCAAATTCTTCTTACTCTCCACCTATATTATCCATGCATCCGATTTAAGATAAATTCCAGTTCACTGGCTGGAAAGTTAGTACAAGATAAAGAGTAGACATGTGTCACTAATGCTGTAAATAATCATTATATGGGCTCCAGATTGACTCTCATTAAAATACTTACTGTTATATCAATGTTGTGAACATTAAGAATATCTTGAGAAGCTTAAATATAATAATTTATTCATATGTAAGCTGATTTTCAAAATGAAACTGTCTTTAATTTCTCACCTAGAATTATTTCAGTTTTGAACTTAATGATTTATCACTATTTTCACATTTTATCCTGAGGCATAATATATCTTTTAAAATTTTCACTTGAATATAACAATTATTACAAAGAGGTCATGACCTTGGCAAAAAGCAAGGAAGGTGATATAGGAGGGCTTGGAGAAAATAAGGAGATGGGAGAATTGAGGAAGCTATATTGTATGAGAAAACCGTATATTTATATTTAACTCAATATTTCTTATTTCACATTCATGGCATAGGTTTTGGAAGATATTTTGTACTCTTGATAGTATGTGTCAGAGTGTAGTAACAGGTTCAGTTGCCCTACTCCTCTTCATGAACATACATAGTTTTTCTATTTGTTTATTTATTGTACATCCCAGTCAAAGTTTCCTCTCCCTCCTCTTCTTCCAGTCCTTCCCCTCACCCATGCTCTGTTTCCACTCCCCAATCCACTTGTCCTCTGTTTCTATTTAGGAAAGGGCATATCTACCATGAGTATCAACAAACATGGCAAATCAAGTTGCAGTATGACTAAGATTCTTCCCATGTCTTAAAACTGAATAAGGCCTTACTATGTGTATGTGGCACAAATGATAAAACCCAAGAGACAG
The DNA here is from genome assembly GCF_950005125.1 of Chionomys nivalis. Classification (NCBI taxonomy): domain Eukaryota; kingdom Metazoa; phylum Chordata; class Mammalia; order Rodentia; family Cricetidae; genus Chionomys; species Chionomys nivalis. The sequence continues at coordinate 101,900,131 of NC_080087.1, read as the reverse complement.
ATATTAGAGTTCAATCTACAAACCAGAAAAGCAAAGCAGCCAAGTCACTAGAGAAGACTTAATTTTCTACCAAGGCTGGGCGACCATAGCCTAAGAAGTCTAAGCAGACTGAGCCTCTCTCTCCTCTCATTTATATTCCCTCTAATGCTGGGATTAAGTAGTGGGATTGAAGGAATGAGGCATCACCACCTGGATTTGTTTCTGCATTGATCTTGTGTAGCCCAGGGTGGCCTAGAAGCTGCAGAGATCCATCTGCCTCTGTCTTCCAAATGCTGAGATTAAAGGTGTGTGCCTCCATTGTCTGACCTCTAGTGCCTTAGCTTCCCCCTTCTGAAATTTAGGCAAGCTTTATTTAATAAAACATAAATAAAATATCACTACATATGTGAAGGCGAAGGCGTAAGTCACAAACAAATCCCACACCAGTTTGGAATTATGATTAATAGAATGGTTATTTATTTAAAGGGGAAAAAACTTACAGATCACCTTCCCAGACAACAGCCCTCTGCGCAATCAGGAAGGGAGTCTAGTCGTCAGAAGCAGAGCAGGAAGTAAGAGAGAGCGAGGAGGGAAGTGGTCACTTATTTAAAGGGAGAGAGACCACACCCCAATGGGCTGGTATCTCAGCGGCTATTGGCTGGAGGAGCGGAAGGACCTCCTGCAACACATATGTATGTATGTAATGTATGTACGTAATGTATGCATGTAATTTATGCAGAGTAGGGTCCCAAAACCCTGTTAAAGAGTCAGAGATAGCCACTATCTTACTGTTAGAAGTCTGACAAGAGGAGCAAGCTACACATATGCAGCATATTTGCTGAGTGTCTAGGTCAGTCTCATGCTTGCTCCTCCTCTTTGCAGGATTCCAGAATTCCACCTAATCTTTGATTGTGGGTCTGCTTTGGCATCTCTCAGTTGCTAGATGATACCTTTCTGATTACAACTGATGCCTATTTGGTGACAATTAGGCTAGTCACAAATCTGGTCACAGGAGATTGCCAGTTCAGGCTATATATCTACTATTGCTAGGGGTCTGAGCTGGGGGTCATTCTTGATTCCTGGGAGACTGTTTTGTACCAGACTTTAAACAATTTTATTGATTTTATTGAGCTACACATTTTTATCTGCTCCCTTCCTCCAATTTCTTGAGTTCTTTGTATATTTTGGAGATCTGTCTGATATGGGGTTGCTGAAGATATTTTCACATTCTGTAGGCTGCCACTTTGTCATGTTTGATTGTGTCTTTTGCTTTACAGAAGTTTCTCAGTTTTAGGAAGTACCATTTATTATTTTTTTCTCAGTGTCTGTGCTACTGGAGTTACATTTAGGAAAGGATTTCTTGTGCCAATGTGTTCAAGTGTACTTCCCACTTTCTCTTCTACGAGGTTCAGTATGATTGGCTTATGTTTAGGTCTTTGATCCATCTGGGCTTGACTTTTGTGCATGGTTGCACCAGGTTTCCACCTGAATCTGACATGTCCCCTTTATAGTAGTAGTCTCTTTCATAACTACCCCTTTGTGACTCCCAACCTGATTGCTGGTGTTCTCTTCCCCAACTGTCCTCAGTCCATTCCTGAAATCTCTTTTATTTCCCCTTCACAGGGAGGTCTGAGTGTCCCCACAAGGACTCCCCTTGTTACCTAGCCACTATAGGGCTAGGTTGTATTATGACTACCAATTATTATACAGCTAATATCCACTTACGAGTATATACCATGTTTGTCTTCCTCAGTCTGGGTTACCTTACTCAGGATGAAGCAGTCTATGGTATTAGAGAAAGATCTTCACCAACTCCACATCCCTCAGAGGGATAATTTCCAAAATATGTAAAGAACTCAAGAAACCAAAAACCAATAAACCCAAAATATATAATTTTTAAAAATGGGGTACATATATAAATAGTATTCTCAACCAAAGAATCTCAAATGACTTTGAAACACTTAGGGAGACATTCAATAATCAACAGGGAAATGAAAATCAAAACTACTCTGAGATTTGATTTTACTCTTGTTAGAATGACTACGGTCAAAAAACACAAGTCACAGCTCATGCTGAAGAGGATGTGTAGCAAGGGGGACACTATCCCATTGTTGATGGGAGTGCACACTTGTGCATCACTTTGAAACTCAGTATGTTGGTTTTTCAGAAACTTGGGAATCAACCTAACACAAGACCCAGTTATACTGCACTTGGGCATATACCCAAAGGATGTTCAGTCATACCACAATGTTCATAAGAGTTTTATTTGTAATAGACAGAAACTGGAAATAACATAGATGTACCTCAACTGATAAAAAAGGGTTACACTTACACAATGGAGTATTACTCAGCTGTCAAAACAAGGACATCATGAAATTTGAAAGCAAGTTGATGGAACATATAGAAAAAGGTGAAAGTTTTCATCCCCCTAAAAAATGTTCAGTGTCTGAAGAGACGTCTTGGTGGTAAAGAACATTTGCAGAGAACTATAGTTCTGTTGCTGCAAACACCTTGGTCAAATACCATCCCTGTGTGTCTCCAACTCCAAGGGAATCCAACACACACACACACACACACACACATTTAAGAATATGATAAATATTTTAAATAGCAATGCTTAATTAAATACTATGGGAAGAATGAATTGACATACCCAGCTTCTCTACCTCAATTGACATGACTTATGTTAAGTTCACTGTCCATCAGATAATCCAAGATAGATGATCTAAAATTGCTTCCATTTCCTGGCTATTTCCTTCTTTGACTGTCACATAAGTGATGTTTCCTGAAATCAGCATTTAAAAAAAAAATCACTCAAACACTATTTCAAGGTCTTATTTTGTGTACCCTACACTGACATTAGTTATGGAAAAATTAAGGTGGAACAAATGAACAACAAATAAAGTGATATGCTAGAGATAAACAAAGGAATGTGAGTGTGTAGGATGGGGACAAAGAAAGTCAGAAAACTAACAGGATCATAATAAAAGTCTTCAGTAGCAGTTAGTGAATTTCCAATTTATCTCCTTCACATGTCAAGATGTGATTGATTGGAGCTGGAACCGGTGAAGATCCTAAAGAAAAATCAGATTATGTAGTTTGATAAATGCATTGCTAAAGAATAGAAGGTCTGTAAATAATAATCAAATATACCTTTTAATCAAAAAGTCATATGTACTCCTACACCCAGCATAAAAAGACTAACCATTTACTTATATGTTTAAATAGGAAGCCAACTATATTTTTTCAAAAGTTATCTTGCCACACGCTTTGCAAAGCACAATGTCAGAAATCAGGATTTGTATTTTTAAAGTAAAGGAAACATGGAAAACATGTATGCATATCCCATTCCGGAGTTTTAGAGATAATGAGTGTGTGTTCTCTAAAGTACCTTCTATACATCTACAAGTTACTCATATTCAGTTTTAATTTTATGACTTAAAATATGTGTGAATCATTTTTACCACAAGGTATAAATCTCAAAAATGAAAGAATTCAATAAGGCAGAAGATAAAATATAGCTTTATGGTAATGGGTAAGTAATGAAAATACAGTCCTTATTCAATGTATAATCCTGAATGATAAGAAATTTTAAGCTAATATAGTCACTTAACTATGGTTTAAACAAAATTCATTAGTAATTTTTAACCTATAAAATAAAACTAGAAATGTTTAAAGATTAATGAAAGACAAAATGATTTACATTTTAGAAGTTGTAGTGCAATGAACTCTGAACTTGCTAACAGGCCTATAAAGATAGTAAACGTGATTTATGAAGAAATGATGAACTTAGAAACAGGCCTGGGCTTTTAAGGGCTTCCCGAGAAAACTATCACGATAAATAAAGGCATTGCAGTATATGATTTTATACTGAGTCAGCTGGCTCATACAAGAGATAGGGAGGCCTGGACTTCTCTTTTCTAGAAGAATGAACCCCAATTTCTCCATTGTGAAAACTATAAAAGCTAATAAAGAGGACAATTAAACAATGCATTAAGAATGATGATAATCAAAGGTATTATGGTTTGGAGGTGCTTAATACCCCACAGGCTGATGGATTGGCATCGTGGTCCTAAGTGTGGAAGAATTAAGTGATGGTGGAAGTTTTCCAGAGTAAATTATTCTGGTCACTGCCTTAGACGGAATTAGCATAGTTATGGCAGGGTCCTGGTTAGTGTCCTCAGACAGGGTTTCTATAAAAAGAAAGTATTGACTTCTAAGTTCTTTTCTGTACTCCAGAAACACTAACTGACCACCCTCGCAGCACAGATGTGATCTAATGAAGTTCACCCTGATGGAAATCAGTCAAATGTCCAGTAAACAGAGACCTAAGTAATGGAAATGGTCATTATAAGTCAATCAAACCTCTTTGTCCTGCAAGTACATACTTTACTGTAGTACTTGAATCAAGTCTCTAAGAAGTAAAACATTTAATTCACCTAGTCTTTTAAAATAAAATTCATATCATTAAGATTACTTTAATTTAACTTGAATAAGCTTATTAGTTCCAGATAGTTTTCCATTACTGCAAAATGTGGTTTCTAAATCATAATCATACAACAAGACAACTAGTAAACTTTTTTTAATTTAAAACATTATGAGATGGGGAGTGGTCTTAATTTTATAGACAAATTTTATAACCAATCATAATTTTATATTGAGTTGAGAAAATAATCTAGATAAAATATTTCATTAAAGTTTTATATTTAAGAATACTTTGATACATGTTGTAGATCTCTACACTCTTCAAAATTAATCATTAACCCAATTGTGATGCTATAAGTCTTTGTTTCCCTATGGAAGTATTATCAAATGAGAAATCACATGTTCAGGCCTCAAATAATTATGTGACTCCTACAGTTTTCAATTCAACATGTTTATTGTTGAATTTTGAAATGTATATGAATCATTTTACATTAATGAAAAAACACAGAAAAGTAAAAGAAAATCCATTGTAAAATGACATTTTTCAGTGTTTGCATATCAAATGAAAGCTGATAAAATTTAGTAGTTTCCATTTATTCTAAATGAAAGAGATTGGAAATGCATTGCAAACATACACGATTTGAAATACATTGGAAATATGACTTGAAAGATCTAAGGCATTGTTGCCACTTTGTCTAATCAGAGGTAACTACTGTTTCAGAAAAACTGATTCATCCCACAACCACAAAACATTTAAGTTGGAAAAATGGGAGAGTAATTGGATTATCTATTTCATGACTTTGACAACTGAACATATGTCAATACTCAGTTATAAGATGAATAATGAGCAATACATTAAAACTGTATAAACAGTTGTTTTCATTAATAATACAAAATACCATAGATAAAAGCATAACTAAGGCATAATAAAATTGAATTTAAAATACACTATTAATTATGAACACTATCAGTGCAACCATATCTTATGTGATCTGCAAAAATCATAAGGCAGTACTGCTGCTTGACAAAGACCCAGTAAAGCTGAGCTACGTGGTGGCTACCATGCCACTTTGGGCTTTGATTACCACATGTTGGGGGACTTTTACTATTTGTACAATTTGGGGATATTGGATTGATGGAAATTTCTTAAAAATTGTTTACCCCTTCTCCCAGGAGTGCTACTTCTAGGCCTCCCAGGAAAGTCCTGAGCATACTACTGCTCCTGCTTTTAGGGAGATACCTTTATCCATTTGCAGGTTGTGGTGCATACATATATGAAACAGAGGTCTCTTTGAAGGCTACGAGATATCCTTTTCTTATTTAAAAGATTTTTTTTCAGTTTACATACCAATCACAGTTTCTCCTCCCTCTCCTCTTCCTGTTCCACCCCACCTTCTACCTCCCAACCCCCCAGCCACTCTTCAAAAAGGGTAAGGCTTCCTATGAGGAGTCACAAAGTCTGGCATATCAAGTTGAGGCAAGACCAAGACCCTCCACCCTATATTCAGGCTGAGCAAGGTATCCCTCCTTAGGGAATGGGATATTCTTAAAACATCTGCCCTTGTACTTACACAGGAACAAGATACTCCAAACAAAGTAAACTTAAAAGGTCAACAAGGTTTGGTGGGCTAGAGGAGGTGGCCAAAGATCAGATTACAAGCCTCTTACCACTATACACTCAGGCGACTACATGGTATATACAGCAACAAAGTTAGATTAGTTGAAGTCACCTCTGCCCTACACAGAGTGATTGATGGACAGAGAATTGTCCAGGAAGATGACAAAAGAATGAGGTGTCAGATCTCTTTTTCTCTTAATAACATTTGCTCATAGAGAGCCGCTCTGGTGTCTTACGACCACGGAAAAAAAAGCCCCTGGATTAGTTATATAAACAAATTTTAAAAAGATATAAAATATAAATATTGTTTTATATCAGAAATTGAATAATAAATGTAGCAACTTGGCCTAACACTTTGTCTTGGGCACTCTGACCATTAAGAATTAATAATACTCTGATCAGGACATGGGCCACTGCCTGGGCTGTCTTGGATATTTTCCTTTTAGCCAGTGTCCTTAAAGCCACAAACTCTGGCAGAATATGAACGGGTTGTCATATGCCTCTAGGTACTTAAAAATTGGGTTATGGGTTGATGAGTAAAAATGATTATAAAATATAATCCTGTTTATCAATGAAAACTAGGGAAAATAATTGTAAAAGGTAACTCGGTTCTGTCACGGTTCATCAATAATGACTAACCTTAAGATTCCAGTTATATAAGAGAAAGCATTAAACACATGACCCAAACTAAAAATGATATGATCTATGTTTTGAACAACATGAATCTGTCCAGGTTTACTGAATTCTATAAAAATAAAGAAGCACTCAGTGCTAGGTAGTCAGGCCTAGAAAAATTTTACATTTTTTTTTTATTTTTATTTTTTTATTAATTAATTTATTTAATTATTAATGATTTCTGCCTCTTCCCCGCCACCACCTCCCATTACCCCCCCTCCCCCAATCAAGTCTTCCTCCCTCCTCAGCCCAAAGAGCAAGCAGGTTTCCCTGCCCTGTGGGAGGTCCAAGGACCACCCACCTCCATCCAGGTCTATTAAGGTGAGCATCCAAACTACCTAGGCTCCCACAAAGCCATTACGTGCAATAGGAACAAGAACCCATTGCCATTGTTCTTCAGTTCTCAGGAGTCCTCATTGTCCGTTATGTTCAGCGAGACTGGTTTTGTCCCATGCTTTTTCAGACCCCGAATGAATCTTTGAGCCCCCCATCATGATGTAAAGAAGATATCAGAGTAACTATAATCCTGGGACAATCTTCATGCTTCATAGTAATTGCTAACTGCTCTGATCACATAATGATTGCTTGATAGCTTTGTGCTATTCATGATTTTTAATTTAATTTGATTGAAGTCACATTTACTTACTACTTACTCCCCAAAGTATCGCCTGCAACACACACACACACACACACACACACACACACACACACACACTGTACATATAGCCCTGTTATGGTTTGAGTATGACCCATATCCCCATATGTTAAGAAATTACTCCCATGCTGATGGTTATATTTACAAAGATTCTGGGTACATTCATCATTGGGACCAGGAAGTGAAGAAATAGGACACTGAGGTCCTAGAGTTATTTTGCCCTGGCCCTGGTTCTTTCCTTCCTTTTCTTTGATTCCTGTACAGTATGATGTGATCAGTCTTCTCTGCCTTGTTGAATACATGATCAGCTTTATCAAAGGTAAAGAATCAAGTTGTGAAAGCAATATGTATTCAAAACTCTGAAAATGTGTCCAAAATAAATCTTTCCATTCTTATGTTTTATTTTTTTGCTGCAGAGATTTTTTGGGGGGGTCAGGTGATTGTAAAACTGATGAACACACACTCACAAATACGCCGAAAAATAACTCATACATAAAATTCTTGGAGTTACTAATTTTAGGGTCAGTGGAGAAAAGTGTAGTTGTCATACTGTACTGAAATTGTGAAGTTTATTTAAAAGGTTAAAATCTCAAGGACATGGCATTAGTGCTTAAATTTTGAGTGTGACATGATCTTTCTTGGCCCAGTTGTATGTTGCAGAATGTTAATTTAAGGTGTGTTACATTTGTTTATGCTCTAGAACAAATGTTTAACTATGTAAAGATGTGTTGCTTTTGTTTATGCTGCATATGTTTAACTCTGCGAAGTTGTGATTCTTTGCCTGTATAAAACACCTGATGATCTAATAAAGAGCTGAATAGGGAACAGAAATGTAGGAGAAAGGATAGGTGGGTCTGGCAGGCAGAGAGTATAAATAGAAAGAAAAATGAGAAGAAGGAACAAGAGAGAAGGAGAGAGCCATGGAGTAAGAGTGAAAGCAAGATATACAGAAGTAAGAAAAGCAAAAAGCCCACAGGATAAAGGTAAATGGGTTACTTTAAGCTAAGTAAAGCTGGTTAGAAATAAGCCAAGCTAAGGTCAGGTATTCATAAAAATAAACTTTTGTGTGACTTACACTCACCAAACACAGTCTTGAAACAGTGACTCCGATGTTGGCATGACAATTTGATGGAAGGAGGTTTCTTGTTCGTCCCAGCTGCCCAGAACTGAAATAATCACACAGAAAGCGTGCAGGCAGGTCCAGGGGGCAGAGACACGGGCGAGCAGACTCGGCGGATGCGGGATACTCCAAGCATGAAACAGTGAAGCCCACACTGAGAGCAGATCTCCCCACTACAATTAAATCAAGTAGGTTTTTTGGGGCCTGGCCTGCAGAGTGGCATATTATTGGCAATGTCCACAGGTGAACAGGGAGCCTGGTCCTGTCCCTGAAAACCCTCCAGAGTGGGGAGAGTGTGCTTGGCCTGTGGTGCGACACAGGAAATGAGGCGGGGCATTCCCCAAACCCCTTGCACCCCCCCCTGGTCAGTATGAGAGGGCTGGTACCCTCTGCTGGGGCGACTCCTCCTCTACTGCGACCTCTTTCTCCCTCACCCATCCCAGCTTGCGCCCAGGGGCCTCCTTCACTCCCCCTCCCTTCTGCGGGGCCGCAAGATCACCCAGTTTAGCCTGTTTGGGTGCTGGGTCAGGAGCTCGGGGCAGAGGGCACCAGGAGTTTCTCTGTTTTGGTGACTGGCCTGCACAGGGGTAGGCCTTTTGTTGGTGAAGTCCCTGACAAACGGGGAGCCTGGTCCTTGTCCTGAAGACTCTTCTGAGTGGTGAGAGGGATCTTGGCCTGCGGCAGGAGCCAAGAAAGGGAGCGAGGGCATTTTATAAGCGGGACCCCTAGCCAGCAGGGAAACCAGATCCTGTTTTAAAAGACCCATTAGAAAGCATTGATAGGAGGAGATGGGCAGACGCCAAGGCAAGAATTCACCCAACAATATGAAAAACAACATGAAAACATCAGAACCCAATGATCTTACAACACAAGGACCTGAACACCCTAACACAGAAGAAGAGGAAAAAATTGACTTTATGAAAGCAATAGAGTCCCTTAAACAACATGTAAAAAACTCCCTCATAGAAATGGATGAGAAGTATAACAAAAAGTTTGAAGAAATGAGTAAATGCATAAATGATACCCTGGGAAACCAAGAAAAAACGATCAAACAGGTAGTGGAAACAGTTCAAGAATTGAAAACTGAAATAGAAGCAAGGAAGAAAACACAAACTGAGGACCAGCTGGATATGGAAAATCTAGGTCAACGAGCAGAGACTACAGAAACAAGCATAATCAATAGAATACAAGAGACAGAAGAAAGAATCTCAGATTCTGAAGACACCATAGAGAAAATAAACACACTGAACAAAGAAAACAGCAAAACCAACAAGTTCTCATCACAAAATATTCAGGAAATATGGGACACAATAAAAAGACCAAACCTAAGAACAATAGGGATAGAAGAAGGAGAAGAGGCACAGCTCAAAGGTCCAGAAAATATTTTTTAAAAAATTATGGAAGAAAACTTTCCCAACATAAAGAAAGATATTCCTTTGAATATCCAAGAAGCATACAGAACACCAAACAGACTGGATCAAAAGAAAAAAAAACATCCCCTCACCATATAATAATCAAAACACAAAATATAAGATTAAAGAAAGAATATTAAGAGCTGCAAAGGAAAAAGGCCAAGTAACTTATAAAGGTAAACTGATCAGAGTTACACCTGACTTCTCTATGGAAACCATGAAAGCCAGAAGATCCTGGATAGAGGTACTGCAGAAACTAAGAGACCATGGATGCAAACCCAAACTACTATACCCAGCCAAGCTATCGTTCACTATCAATGGAGAAAACAAGACATTCCAGGATAAGAACAAATTTAAACAATACGTAGCCACAAACTCAGCCCTACAGAAAGTAATAGAAGGAAAATCACAACCCAAGGAATCCAACATTGCCAACACTGCCTACAATAACTCAGGAATCTAGCGACCCTTCACAAGCACAACTCAAAGAAGGGAGACACACAAACTCTACTACTAAGAGCAATAAGAATAACCAGAGTAAACAACCACTGGTGGTTAATATCACTTAATATTAATGGTCTCAATTCACCTATAAAAAGGCACAGGCTAAGAGATTGGATACGAAAACAGGATCCAACATTCTGCTGTTTGCAAGAAACACATCTCAACCACAAAGACAGGTATCTACTCAGAGTAAAGGGTTGGGAAAAGGTTTTTCAAGCAAATGGTCCTAAGAAAAAAGCAGGTGTGGCCATACTAATTTCTAGCAAAACTATCTTCAAACTAAAATCAATCAGAAGAGATCAAGATAGACACTTTATACTCATAACAGGAACAATTCAGCAGGATGAAGTCTTAATCCTGAATATCTACAACCCTAATATAAAAGCACCCACTTGTACAAAAGAAATACTACTAAAACTCAAGGCAGACATCAAACCACACACACTAGTAGTAGGAGACTTCAACACACCTCTCTCACTAATGGACAGGTCAATCAGAAAGAAACCTAATAGAGAATTAAGAGAATTGTTGGAGGTAATGAAGCAAATGGACTTAACAGACATCTATAGAACATTCCACCCAAATAGGAAAGAATACACCTTCTTCTCTGCAGCTCATAAAACCTTTTGGAAAACTGACCACATAAAAAACCCAGGACCAGATGGTTTCAATGCAGAATTCTACCAAAACTTCCAAGAAGACCTAATACCTATACTCCTTAATGTATTTCACAATATAGAAACAGAAGAGTCATTGCCAAATTCCTTTTATGAAGCTACAGTTACCCTGATACCAAAACCACACAAAGACCCAACCAAGAAAGAGAATTACAGGCCTATCTCATTCATGAACATCGACGCAAAAATTCTCAATAAAATACTGGCAAACCGAATCCAAGAACACATTAGAAAAATTATCCATTATGATCAAGTAGGCTCCATCCCAGAGATGCAGGGCTGGTTCAACATACACAAATCTATCAATGTAATCCACCATATAAGTAAACTGAAAGAAAAAAAACATATGATCATTTCATTAGATGCTGAAAAAGCATTCGACAAAATTCAACACCCCTTTATGATAAAGGTCATGGAGAGATTAGGGATACAAGGGTCATACCTAAATATAATAAAAGCTATTTACAACAAGCCGACAGCTAACATTAAATTGAACGGAGAAAAACTCAAAACCATCCCACTAAAATCAGGAACGTGACAAGGATGTCCACTCTCTCCATACCTCTTCAATATAGTGCTTGAAGTTCTAGCAATAGCAATAAGACAACATAAGGGGATCAAGGAGATTCGTATTGGATAGGAAGAAGTTAAGCTTTCGTTATTTGCAGATGATATGATAGTATACATAAGCAACCCCAAAAACTCTACCAAAGAACTCCTACAGCTGATAAACACCTTTGGGAATGTGGCAGGATACAAGATCAACTCCAAAAACTCAGTTGCCTTCCTATACACTAAGGATAAGGAAGCAGAGAGGGAAATCAGAGAAGCATCACCTTTCATGATAGCCACAAATAGCATAAAATATCTTGGGGTAACTCTGACCAAGGAAGTGAAAGATCTATTTGACAAGAACTTTAAGTCTTTGAGAAAGAAATTGAAGAGGACACCAGAAAATGGAAGGATCTCCCTTGCTCTTGGATTGGGAGGATCAACATAGTAAAAATGGCAATTCTACCAAAAGCAATCTATAGATTCAATGCAATCCCCATCAAAATCCCATCAAAATTCTTCACAGATATGAATAAGACAATAATCAACTTTATATGGAAAAACAAAAAACCCAGGATAACCAAAACAATCTTATACAATAAAGGATCTTCTGGAGGCATTACCATCCCTGACTTCAAACTCTATTACAGAGTTACAGTATTGAAAACAGCTTGGTATTGGCATAAAAACAGAGAAGTCGACCAATGGAATCAAGTAGCCCACAAACCTATGAACACCTGATTTTCGATAAAGGAGCTAAAAGTATACAATGGAAAAAAGAGAGCATCTTCAACAAATTGTTCTGGCAAAACTGGATGTCAACCTGTAGAAGAATGAAAATAGATCCATATCTATCACCATGCACAAAACTCAAGTCCAAATGGATTAAAGACCTCAATATCAGTCCGAACACACTGAACCTGATAGAAGAGAAAGTGGGAAGTACTCTAAAACACATGGGCACAGGAGACCACTTCCTATGTATAACCCCAGCAGCACAGACACTAAAGGCATCATTGAATAAATGGGACCTCCTGAAACTGAGAAGCTTCTGTAAAGCAAAGGACATTGTCACTAAGACAAAAAGGCAGCCTACTGACTGGGAGAAGATCTTCACCAACCCCGCAACTAACAAAGGTCTGATCTCCAAAGTATATAAAGAACTCAAGAAACTAGACCGTAAAAGGTTAATCAACTCAATTATAAAATGGGGCACTGAGCTGAACAGAGAATTCTCAACAGAAGAAGTTCAAATGGCCAAAAGACACTTAAGATCATGCTCAACTTCCTTAGTGATCAGGGAAATGCAAATCAAGACAACGTTAAGATACCATCTTACACCTGTTAGAATGGCTAAAATAAAAAGCACCAATGATAGCCTCTGCTGGAGAGGTTGTGGAGAAAGGGGTACACTCATCCATTGCTGGTGGGAATGCAAACTTGTGCAACCACTTTGGAAAGCAGTGTGGTGGTTTCTCAGGAAATTCGGGATCAATCTACCCCTGGACCCAGCAATACCACTTTTGGGAATATATCCATATTCCCAACTAAAGTATGTGCTCCACTATGTTCATAGCAGCATTGTTTGTAATAGCCAGAACCTGGAAACAACCTAGATGCCATTCAATGGAAGAATGGATGAAGAAAGTATGGAATATATACATATTAGAGTACTACTCAGCAGTAAAAAACAATGACTTCTTGAATTTCGCATACAAATGGATGGAAATAGAAAACACTATCCTGAGTGAGGTAAGTCAGACCCAAAAAGAGGAACATAGGATGTGATCCTAGAGAAGCTAAATAAGAAGATGAACCCAAAGAAAAACATATAAGCATCCTCCTGAATACTAACCTTCTTCAGGAGATGAAAGGAGACAGAGACAGAGACCCACATTGGAGCACTGGACTGAAATCTCAAGTTCGAAATCCGGAGCAGAAGGAGAGAAAGCACGAGCAAGGAACTCAGGACCGCGAGGGGTGCACCCACACACTGAGATAATGGGGATGTTCTATCGGGAACTCACCAAGGCCATCTGGCCCGGGTCTGAAAAAGCATGGGATAAAATCGGAGTCGCTGAACATAGAGGACAATGAGGACTACTGAGAACTCAAGAACAATGTCAATGGGTTTTTGATCCTACTGCACGTACTGGCTTTGTGGGAGCCTAGGCAGTTTGGATGCTCACCTTGCTAGACCTGGATGTAGGTGGGTGGTCTTTGGACTTCCCACAGGGCAGGGAACCCTGATTGCTCTTTGGGCTGATGAGAGAGAGGGACTTGATCGGGGAAGGTGGAGGGAAATGGGAAGCGGTGGCGGGGAAGAGGCAGAAATCTTTAAGAAATAAATTAATTAATTAAAAAAAAAAGAAACAGTGACTTCAAGTTCTTTGTCTCCAGTTCTTTGTCTTTAGTTCTCTTGGCCACCATAAGAAGAGCTGTTGTAGACCACATGCTCTGTGTATGCTTTTAACCCTGATCTAGCTAGGAAGATGACTATACATTGGTCATGTACTGCCCTCATAGTCAGGGTATAGAATTTCCCTTCTGTTCATCTCTAACTCTTTTTTTGTTAGTTACTGATCTTGAATGTCTGATGGCTGTTACTCATTTGGCTGACATGGCTATCTTCCAACCTTGCAGATTTCACTAGTTTTGTCAATTATAATTAGCTCTTTTTCTTCACAAGCAAGAGATATAGCTACAGCTGTCTGTAGGTAAATAAACATACAAAATGATTTTAAGTCTCTTTTTAGAATTAGGTAATGTCTTTCTTATAAGTTTTCTGTTAAAATCAGATGCACTGTAAGCAACGACTTGTAAAAGATCAATAGTGGGCTCACTATATTTTGGAGGATATGGAAGGATACCTCAGGGAAGCTGGTTGTTCTGCCAACACTGCCCTTGACACTTAGGACCTGTCTGTCTTTCATCAAACCTACTTGGCTATGCCATAGCCACCTGTACACTCTGACCACATTTCTAGTATTCCTGGTCTCAGTGCTATATCCTGCATTTCCTTTTAACTTGAGCATCCATTACCATCGTAAATATGTGTGAGCAGCTTGTAGTAGTCACCATGGGCCTTCTAATTTATTACTTGAGAAATCTAGTTCTTGTCTCAATAACTGATTGAAAGTAAAGGCAATCAGCATCAACTTAAGAGATTTTTCCAATAGTCCGTAATGATATCATGACTGAAACAACTTTTATTATCACTTGAATGTTATATGTTTATATAGTTTAAAATTGTTGAAAATATATAACAGTCTAATCCTCATAGAATATGGTTTATGAAAGGATGGCTTAAGGCTCATCTAAAAGAGTAAACACAGAAAAAAACATGGCAAGAAAACATAAAAGGATGTTGTCAGATGTTTGTGTCTTAAAATAGAGATGGGAGGTTTTATTTAACTGTCTAAAGAGATTTTCATTATATAAACTAATTTCAAGTTCGAAATATAAAATTCATGGATGACAAAACACAATAACATTCACATTGAACTGTCTTGCATGTTCCGCTTCACATTGATAGTTTTCAACTTAAAATGAAATCACAGTTCTAGAAATAAGTGTTCATCCTTATAAAAAGCATAGAATATTTTTCTGCATATAACCAATGTCTGTACTGTTCTTCTCAAGAGGAAGCAAAGATCAGCACTAACAACATTTTGGATGTCTTCTTTTGTTCATACCAACCTTGTTGCCTGCCAGAGTCCTCATACTTGTTCCTCCATGTCCTGGTTCTTTCCATTTAAAAGTTAACAAGGCTTGCCAGCTGCATGTACTAACAGCTCTGTGTCTAAATGTTATGTTATTGTAGAATATTCTCTGAGTCCTCTAAAACCCCTGCCATCTTAGTTACTATTAATCACCTTATTTCTCCTTGTAGTAAGTGAGTGTATTATGTCTTTACCCGTTGTTTCTCCAAGGACAGCTAGCGCCAAGAGAGCTGGAAATAAAATGAACCAGTATTCAAAATAGATCACACATCTAACCACTGAACTGTTAACTTCAGCTAAAACTTTTCATTTTCATATTCTTTGAGTATCATATCTATAATTGTTCAGGTATGGGCAGCATGTTTTATTATTTCTGGTTGTATGAAATATAAAGGGGCTAGTAATTCTTTATGTGGACTTTTATGTTTGGTTTTTTTGGATATAGTGTTCTGAATCTTGAAAAAGTCAGATACCCTTTGGATTTTGAGCAATGGAGGGGAGAGTGCTCCTAGCTGGAACCAGTGCTTAGGGTCTGGCTACAGAGACTGAGGCTAAGGTTTCTTCTCTTAGCCTCGGAGGGGTGCTGAATTCAATCCACCAACAACAGTTTTAGGGCTTTATCTAAACGTCCTCTTGTCCTCATGTTGTAAAATTCAAGCAGTCAGGGTTATACTTAGATCAGATTAATGACAAAATTTAATAAAGATTCATGTGCTAACATTAACATTAGAAAATCGAAAACCTCGATGAAGCGAAATAATGATAAAGCAAGGTTGGAAAAGGAGTGAGGGTGAGGAGAGAGGAGACTCGTGGTTAGATATGATCAGTGTTGCTGTGTGCATGGTGCATGCGCATCACTGTGACACTGAGTGCTGTAAATATGTAGGATTGGGATTAATTTCTGTTCATAACATGTAATTAAACCTAGAGATAGAAGTTTTTAAACTTACAAGTGAGCAGAAAAATCACACACAAATGTTCATACACTCAAATACTGACTTGGAAAGAAATGTTTACATTCTCTATCATGTAAGTGCGATATAGCTTGAAAAATGAAAACATTTATGACACACAGTTAAGACTACAGAAAAATGTTAGAAGATACAATTTAGGTAAATACGTGTGTGGCAAAGACTATTTCTGGCTAGACTTGCTTCTGAACTACTGCTTGCCTTCTTTTGCTAAATTTAAAAATGAATCCAGAATATTGAATTTGCATACTTTGTCACAGTTTAAAATGGACTCCAACAAAATGGAAAATTTAAACAATGTTTAAAATAATTCATTAAGTTAATTTTACTTTCTCCTTTCAGATTCTATTTACCAACTCTACCCTGTGTTGCCAGTGTAATAGACATTTGGTTCAGTTCCAATTAATTTGATGATAGAATTAAAATCTGGTTAGTCCTGCTTCCCCTGAATTAAGATAGGAAGGAATAATGGACTCTATTCACAACCACTAGCCCTGCTGAAAAGAGAGCCATGGCAGTGGAAGCACTGTCTTACCTGGCTGCTTTGTCACAGAGTGCAAATTGGCTCTGCCATGTGTTTCTGCGAATCTAGCTTGTTTCACTTGGTAGTTTTATGAATAAGAATCTGATTCTCTCTTTCTTTGCTTTATTGAAAAATTCTGCAATGCCTTTGGATTTGCCAGCAGGGTAAGCACATGAAAACTGTGTTGAAAACAGAGGTTGTGGAGAAATTTGAAAGCTTTAATAAGTAAATGGTAAATTTTCCCTTAAATTATTCATATCAATTTTGGAATACAGTAAGTATACTTAACTGGAGAAATTAATGTATATTTATGTGGACAATAAGGTTTATGGGTTTTTCTACATTGAAATGTGTGGGAAAAAATTGGTGTAATTATGGTATGTGTATCAAGATAGGAATCCAAATTGAGATGGGTGAAACCCACTAACCTCCGCTGTGATTATTTTACCCATCTTAATGCATGAGGTATTGTGCTTTCCTATTATTTGAGAGCAATGTGATGGAAATTGGTCACATGGCTATCTGAGAGTATATTCTCAACTTTCTCATACTCTCACCAATAACAACTCCAGTTCAGTTTGAAGATACTTCAGAGTTTTAATTTTTTTTGATGTGGCCACGTTATAATTTTAGGGACACAGTTGTATGTATCCTGATGGGTTATATTCAAATGTTTATTTTTTAAGAGTCCTAGCTTATATGTCTTTCCCCCCTATTTGCCATGTAACTGTTGCAATTGTATTTCATTGCTGGTTTCTCTCCAACACTATCTGAATTGACTAACCAAGAGAAATTTGCATGAATCAGTTTGGAAAAAGTTTATCTCATAATACCATTGGAAATATTTGATATTTGACACATGTAATTCCCAGTAGAAATTGAAATTTCAACTGGTCATGCAGCCTGGGTTACTCTGAAATCCAGAGTCCTTTAGCATGAGATGGAATGTTAAAAAAAAATAGAGAGGAAGAAAGAAAATGAACTGTGGCAGAAAGAATACTAAAATGATGCCATTAGGTCTCATGCTTCAGTCACCTCCAGGAAAATGTGTGCTCATGATCACTGACCACTCATTTTATGTGAGCACAGGTTATAGACAGTCAACCAAGAAAGCTGATTGGTACACCTCCGAACAACCCAAAGAGAAACCAAACAACAGTGGCCTCTGACTCTGGATCTAGAGGTACTAGACAGCAAAAGTCTATAACCCTCCAACACCCATATCTCCAGGGTCACCAGTATGATGGGCTGTATCCATTTACAGTGAATCAAAATAAACCCTCCCTTCTTAAAGCTGCTTCTATATGGCATTTCATCACAGTACTAAGAAAAGTAACAACTATGAAATCCAGCTATTCAGCCTCATTAGTTATTCTTTATCAAAGACTAGTGATAGCAGAGAGTTTAAACACATTAGTGAATGTCCTATTGCCAGCACTGCATACACAGAACATAGTAAGGTGAAAAGATAGATTTTGACTCATAGTTTTAGAATTTCCCAGTTTTTGTTTTTATAAATTTTACATTTTGACAACATTTCAATTTAAAAAAAAAACATGTTTTACCTTTTTCTGAACATTTTTGTTTTTATTTTTTAACATGTTTCACCCCAGTTGGGTTATCACAATGGGTGGTAGTGAGTTTTTTGTCTATATTTTAAAATTTTAAGTATGTATTTTGTGTTATGTAAAATGTATATCATCATTCCTGAAGATGTTTAATGATTAGCTTGAAGCGGAAGTTTCAAAATTAATAATTGTATACTGAGGTAGGACAGTTGAAAAACTAAAGAAAGACTATTTTTATTGTATGAAACACATGTGAAAATCTTCTTCTCATGTCAGTGATGCAATCGCTGGAGGAACAGGTTCATTCTTTTTTTCCAATAAGGAACAACACAGTAGTACGATGGCTGAAATAAGGTGTTAGCATTGGGAGGTTGCACTCCTTACAGTTTGATTTCCTCTTCTATGACTTAACATATTTATGGTCAATCTTTTTAGTGAAACTAAGAAATAAAACCTTTAGCTCTGCTCCAAGCTTTTACAAATTTTGAGAATGCTTATAGAATTATGCTTGTGTCCCTGTCATATTGTATATGCAGAAGTAACAATATTTGGCTAATTATGATTATTATTTAATATCCACTGTTCATGTGTATACATCAGCAGTGATACCATCTTTTTTAAACTTTTATTCTACAATTCAGTAGATTGTTGATTGAAGCAAATTATACCAAATCTGTGTTATACAGTGGGAATTTATATCTAATCTTTAGCTCAAAAGTATGTCTTTTATAAAATTAAAAAAAAATAAACTTAAAACAATATTAAAATAACAGGGAAAATTCAACCTTAAATAAAAGCTAGAAAATGTTCATAAAAATAATTATGGGTTAGAGAGATGGCTCAGCAGCTAAGAGCACTGTTGTTCTCTCAGAGAATTCTTTGATTCCTAGAACACACGTAGCAGCTGACTCCAGTTTCAGGAGATCTGGCCTCCTTTTCTGATTTCCTCTGACAGCAGGTTTCACATTGTGCACAGACATGCATGTAGAACACTCATAAACAAAACAATAAAATCAAATATATGCATGATAACAATATCTATTCTACTTTTTTTGTTCATAACAGTAGTATATTTATCTATGTTGATAAATTATAATCTGAGAATTCAGCTTTGTCTTACATGAGTTTGTCACAGTGACTGAAAGACAATAAAACATTTGCTGTGTAAGAAATCACTGCTAGAAGAATCCTGGTTCATGTCATAAAATCCAACAAAAACAAAGCTACCAAGAACCAAGATGTATATGGCAGAGACAGTGTGGAATCACTAGTGGACCAGACAGGTATCGATTTTACTGGCCCCATCCATTAAATGACTTCTACAAATGAAAACAACCATTAAAGGCCACCCTGTGAAAGCTGATTCTTTTCCTTCAGCTCACATTTCTTTCTCAGAAAATACTGACTCTGCCTCCTTTTCTCAGAAAGTCAAGTGTCCTTTTCCTAAACTATTTGCAAGCTTATTCATTTAACACCTTTGATTTGCTCAAGGGTACAATCGCAGCCCTTGTTTTAACAATAAATACAATAAAAATTCATATCTCATTTATTTTCATTGTTAACGTTGTTGGATATACCCATGGACACTGAATTATACTATATGTAATCCAGGGACCTCTGTCCATGATACACACTAGACAAAGGCATCTGTAATCACTAAATGAGGAAAAAGAAAGTTGGGCCAACCATATATGTTCTTGCTATCTCATTTCATTGGCTTAAAAAAATATGTGCACAAATACAATCTCACATTTTCTTTTTTTTTTCCTATTCTACTTTTTAATTAATTAATTTTTTTTGAGACAGGGGTTCTCTGTAGATTTGGAGTCTATCCTGACACTAACTCTTGGAGACCAGGCTGTCTACAAACTCGTAGATATCCACTTTCCTCCGCCTCCTGAGTCCTGGGATTAAAGGCCTGCGCCACCACCATCTGGCTTCTACTTTTTAATTTTAACGGAAAATTTTTTGACTATTGGAAAACATTGAAAAACTAAATGTAAATGCAAAGAAAAAATTGGTACTGTGGTGGCGAATATTTATGAAACATAAATATGGGCTTTGGAAATATGTGATGGCCATGTGGTTAGTTTACAAAAATGTAGAACAATAAAATGATAGTTTTTAAAAACTATTTATTCATGATCATTCAAAATTCTAAAAACTGGGAAGAAACACAAATATTAAGGTAATAAAAAAATACATGAATTTTAATGTCTGTAGAATTTAAAGGTCATCAGAAATTTGTTGCCTCTTACTTAAGGATATTGTAGTGTTTTGGTTAAGAGCAGCTTACTTAGTCCCCAGTTGATGCACTGTTATAGAGGTACTAGAAAGTTTAGGATGTATGGCCTTGTTGCAGGAGGTATGTCACTTGGGAACAACTGGGTTTGATATTTCAAAAACCCATTCCAGGCCTCATCTCCCCCACCTCTCTCTCTGCCTGTGGCTTAGGATGTAAAGCTCTGAGCTATTGTACCTTCCTACCAGCCACTTAGCTCCCCATCATGATGATAACCCTCTAAAACTGTAAGACAGTCCCCAATTAGATGCGTTTGTCTATAAAAGTTGTCCTGATCATGGTCTCTGGGTCTTTACAACAAGAAATAGAGCACTAGCAAAATTATGGATTATCTACTTTAAAAATATTTTATAGGAATCTATGTACATAGAAGAACTGGAATCTTTTTAATAATAAGTCTTGAGGTAAGAAAGATGAGGTGCTTGGAATACCAACATAAATTTATCACTCAGATAAAAGGAGATTTTTGCACAAGCTATCTTATTTGAATAAATTATAAAAGACTCAAAATACAGATGTAAAGAAAGAATGTGAGTAGACTGAATTTATTTGTGATTATATAAAGGAGGTAAAATTAAATAATGAAATAAATGGAGAAATGAAGATTTTTATTTGCTAAATTTAATGAGCAATTAAAATGGGATTTTAAGATGGATACGAAAACAAAATTAATCATGGTGCATTGTTACTAAATGATGACTGGGATTGAACAATGAAGATTGTTAAGGCACTGGTAACAACAATGCATCATTTGTATTTAAAAGCATGCTTCCTTCCTGTCAGTCTGCTGTGCTTATACCCACAGCCTAAGAAAATGAGAAATTTCACTGATTACTCTTATAGATAGGACTAAATAGGATCAGGAAAGAATTTAACTTGGAGACAAAAATTTAAAACAAACAAAAAATACCCCACAGTTCTTGCAGAGTCAAGTTAAAAGAGCAAAAATAGTGGCACTAAAACTTTTTTGTTGTTGATATTTTGGAGAGCAGGAGAGATGTTTCAGGTCTAAGAGTATTTGTTAGAATTGCAGAGGGCTGTAGTTTCATTCCCCAGACCTTTGTAAGATGGCCACAGTCACCATAAGCCCCTTGAGATTCAATGCCCTCACCTGGTCTTCAGGGAAACTATTCACATGTTCACATACACATGCACAGACATGAATATACACACATAAGTCAAAGATAAAGATAAAGTAAAAGTCCATATAATTTAATGAACACAATTCTGTATGAGTCATTGTAGGAATGTCTTAATAAAAGGCCTAAGATTTAATTTATAATTATTATTTTTATTATGATGATGATGGTGATGTGTGCATGTGTGTATGAGATGTATGTTCATGTTTTGGTATGCATGTCCCAGAGGGAAGCTCTGGCGAACTGTTTCTTCCTGTCCACCTTGTTGAGGAAGGATCTCACTTGTTTCTTGTATCTGTGATATGTGTAACACATATTTTACATTGTGTGTGGCAATTTAACTAGGTTTGATCCTATTTCTTCTCCATTTGATAGCAGATGTGCTGGAGTTATATAAGGGCACCTCTGTATTTGTTTTTCTTACTAAAATTTGGGTGTGGAACTCTAAATTTAGGCTAATCAGAATTTTTTTTTTTCACTGAGCCATCTCACTAGTCCCTACTTTTAGTCTTGATGTGTAATAGAGATGGTGTTATGAGATATTGATGTCTCATTTAGCATCAATCTTTATTACACAGTTTCAGTAAATGGAATATCTGTTCAATCTATAGTAAAACAGTTAAACCCCTGTAAAATCTTTATTGCCTTCTGAAATAATAAATAATAATTAATTTAAAAACCTCCATTTAATCACTACCATGTGTTTCCAAGAATAAAGCTGTATGTCTATTATCTATGCTCAAATCACCACTGCCCTTCAGCAACCCATACATATAAGCCAGAATAAATCTGATTATTTTTCTGGATTGGCTACTACTATTTATTGTTAGCATCAACGTACCACCACAGGTTATTTTATTTACACAAGTACAGTAATAGCTTCACAATAGCTTCATGCTTTACCTAATAAGTCATTTCAAAACATTGCAGTTGTGATCATTGATTTTTATCATTTTTTTGTATGAATGATTGACATAGAAAAACGAATATGTGTGATTGTGCTGAAGAGTTTTATGTTAACTCAACACAAGCTAGAGTTGTTTGAAAGGAGGGAATCTCAACTGAGGAGAGACCTTCAATAGATTCAGCCGTAGGATATTTTCTTTTTCTTTTTTTTTTTTTTTTTTTTTTTTGGTTTTTCGAGACAGGGTTTCGCTGTGGTTTTGGAGCCTGTCCTGGAACTAGCTCTTGTAGACCAGGCTAGTCTCGAACTCACAGAGATCCGCCTGCCTCTGCCTCCCAAGTGCTGGGATTAAAGGCGTGCGCCACCACCGCCCGGCCCGTAGGATATTTTCTTAATCAGTTACTGATGGGGGAGGGCTCATCCCACTGTGTGTGGTGTACTCCCTGGGCTGGTGGTCTGTGATTCTATAAGATAACAGGCTGAGCAAGCAAGGAGAAGCGAGTCAGTAAGCAATATTTCTCCATGGCCTTTGCATCGGTTCCCACCTCCAGGTTCCAGCCCTGTTTAAATTCCTGTCCTGACTTCATTTTAAAAAAAAAAATTATACATTTTTTTATTGATATTTATTGAGCTCTACATTTTTCTCTGCTTCCCTCCCTTCTTCTTCCCTCTCCCCTTCAACCCTCCCCCAAGGTCCCCATGGTCCCTATTTACTCAGGAGATCTTGTCTTTTTCTACTTTCTACTTCCCATGTGGATTATATCTATGTAAGTCTCTCTTAGTGTCCACGTTATTGTCTAAGTTCTCTGGAATTGTGGTTTGTAGGCTGGGTTTTCTTTCTTTCTTTCTTTTTTTTTTTTGCTTTATGATTAAAAACTACATATGAGTGAGTATATGTGATAATTGTGTTTCTATGTCTGGGTTACCTTACTCAAAATAATGTTTTCTAGCTCCATCCATTTTCCTGTAAAATTCAAGCTGCCGTTATTTTTTTTCTTCTGTGTAGTACTACATTACGTAAATGTACCACATTTTCCTTCTGTATTCTTAGGTCGAGGGGCATTTAGGTTGTTTCCAGGTTCTGGCTATGACAAACAAAGCTGCTATGAACATAGTTGAACACATGTCCTTGTGGCACGCTTGAACATCTTTTGGATATATACCCAAAAGTTTTATTACTGGGTCTTGAGAAAGGTTGTTTCCTAATTTTCTGAGAAATTGCCACTCTGACATCCAAAGGGGTTGTACCAGCTTGCATTGCCATCAGCAATGCAGAAGTGTTCCCTTTTCCCCACAACCTCTCCAGCATAAGTTGTCATCAATGTTTTTTATTTTGGCCAATTTTACAGGTGTAAGATGGAATCTCAGAGTTGTTCTGATTTGTATTTCTGTGATGACTAAGGACGTTGAACATTTTCTTAAGTGTCTTTCAGCCATTTTAGATTCCTCTGTTGAGAGTTCTCTGTTTAGGTTTGGACTCCATTTTTTATTGGATTATGTGATCTTTTGGTGTTTAATTTTTTGAGTTCCTTGTATATTTTGGAGTTCAAACCTCTGTCTGATGTGGGGTTAGTGGAGATCTTTTCCCATTCTATAGGCTGTTGTTTTGTTGACTGTGTCCTTTTCGTTACAGAAGCTTTTCAGTTTCAGCAGGTCCCATTTATTAATTGTTTATCACAGTGTCTGAGATGCTGGGGTTATATTTAAAAAGTGGTTCCCTGTGCCAATGCGTTCAACTGTTCTTCCCACTTTCTCTACTATAAGGTTCAATGTGACCGGCTTTATGTTGAGGTCTTTGATCCATTTGGACTTGAGTTTTGTGCATGGTGATAGATATGGGTCTGTTTTCATTCTTCAACATGTTGATATCCAGTCATGCCAGCACCACTTGTTAAATATGCTTTCTTTTTTCCATTTGATATTTTTTGCTTCTTTATCAAAGATCAGGTGTTCGAAGATGTGTGGATTATATCCGGGTCTTCTGTTCAGTTCCATTGGTCCTCCTGTCTTTTCTTATGCCAATACCAGGCTGTTTTCAGTATTGTAGCTCTGTAGTAGAATTTGAAGTCAGGGATTGTGATGCCTCCAGAAGTTCTTTTATTGTACAGGCTTGTTTTGGCTATCTTAGCTTTTTTTGTTTGTCCATATGAAGTTGAGTACCATTCTTTTGAGGTCTTTGAAGAATTTTGCTGGGATTTTGATGGGCATCCTGTCCTGACTTCTTTGGATGATGAATAGTGATTTAGAAATGTAAACAGAATAAGCCCTTTTCTTATCAATTTGCTTTGTGGTCATGATGTTTCATAAAAAGCAATAGTAAAGCAAACTAAATCAGTCTTCAATGTGAGGCTCCTTACTCATTTAAAATATGTGTATTGTTGTTTTTCTTGCTTTTGAGATTAAATATCTTGATTTGAATCTCATAATTCACTTTTTAAAGAAAAATAATAATGAATTGTTTGCAAAATCTTAGTATGAGTATCCCGGAATCTCTCAAACTGTTTCTTCAAGGGATGAATTGTAAATATCTAATGACACTGAAAACACAGAAGTACTTTTGTGTTAGCATTTTAGTCAAATTTGTGGCCTTTGTGTTTTTTTAATACTATTTTTTATTTATTTTACACGCCGACCTTAGTTTCCTCTCCCTGCTATTCTCCCAGTCTCCCACCCCCTGCCTCCCATCTACCCTTCTCCCCCTCTACCCATCCCTCTGTATAGTCTCCATTTAGAAAGGGGCAGGCCTCCCATGGGCTTAAACAAAGCATGGCACATCAAGTTGAGAGGCGATCAGCTTCTCCCCTTGCATCAAGCCTGAGCAAGCTAATACAGCATGCAGAACAAGTTCCCAAAAGCCAGCTAAGTGCCAGGGACAGGTCCTGATCTCACTGCTAAGGAGCCTTACAAAGAGCTCAACCTACACAACTGTCACACACATGCAGAGGACCTAGGTTGGTCCCATGGAGGTTCTCCAACTGTTGGCCCAGAATCCACGAGCTCCCACATGTTCCGGTCAGCTGTCTCTGTGGATTTCACCACCATGATCCCCCTGGCTGGTATAATCCCTCCTACCTTTCTCCAGCAAAACATTCACCTGGAGCACAGTCCAGTGCTTGGCTATGGATCTCTGCATCTGCTTCCATCAGTTACCGGATAGAAGTATCTCTGAGAACAATTATGGTAGTCACCAATCTGATTATAGTAGAAGGCTAGTTCAGGCATCCTCTCCACTATTGCTAGGAGTCTTTGCTGGGATCATCCTTGTGGATTCCTGGGGATTTTCCTGGCTCCAGTCTTTGCCTAGCCCCAAAATGCCCTCCAATCAAGACATCTCTTTCCTACTCTCCCCTCCTCTATTCTGCCCCTAACCCACCTCCCACACCCAGCCCACCCAACTGGCTCCCTCAAATTTCTATTACTTCATCACCCTCCCTCACCCCCAGTTTACCCAGGAGATCTGACCATTGTGTTCTAAGGAGAGTTTGAACATATTAGCAGAAATCTTCCAGGTACAAGAGAATTTGACATAAGCTTGGAGGAGGCAGAAGGTTAATATAGCACCAACTTGCTGTAGAACAGGATAAGGGAAATTAAACTGGTTATACCATGAACAAAAGTAACATCAGTAGCTTTTACATCTTTTCTGTGTTTTTGGCTTTGTTTACAATAGATTTTAGCTGGAAAAAATATACTAGAAAGACATCTGGGGAAGAAATCTGTGGAAAGATCTCTCCAGATGGGTGAAGGATGTGAAGATAACAATGTACCATGTAAGTTCTCATCAGAAGGTAACTTCAGCAGATGAGAAGTTTGATAATCAAGTAGTTAGGAAGGCCTGTTCCATGTACAGTCAGCCTCTTTTCCCAGCCATCCCTATTATTTCCCAAGGGGCCCATGTAAAAAGTGGCCATGGTGGCAGAGATGGGAGTTATGCATGGGTTCAACAACATGGACTTCCACCCACCAAGGCTTACCTGGCCACAACTGCTGCTGAGCATCAAATCTGCAAACAGCAGACAACAAGCTAAGCCCAAGGTATGGCACCATTCCCTTGGGTGGCCAGCCAGCTGGTGGCAGGTTGACAAAATTGGACCAATTTCTCCATGGAAATGTTTTTACTGGAAATATTACTTACACTGGATATAGATTTGCCTTTACTGAACATAATGGATTCTGCCAATACTCCCATCTGCAGAGTTAAGAATGTCTTATTCACTCTGAACATATTACATAGTATTGCTTCTGATCAAGTGACTCACTTCACAGCCAGAGAAATGCAACAGTGGGCTCATGATTATGAAATCCACTGGTCTTTTTTTTTTTTTCCATCCTGAAGAAGTTGGTCTTCTATAAGGATGGAATGGCATTTTAAAGACAGTTGTGGTGCCAATAAGATGTCAGCAGCTTAGAGGGCTAGGTAGGGTTCTCTGGAAGAAAGTATATGCTTTGAATTAGAATCCAATATTTTGTATGGTTTCTCCCATAGACAGATTCAATAGGTCCAGGTATCAAGTAAGGGAGAAGGGGATAGTTCAACTGACTCTCTCCTTCTAATGGACACTAGGAATAATTTTGCAACCTGTTATTTTGACCTTAAGTTCTGCTGGCTTAGAAGTTTTAGTTCCTGGAAGGGGAGTACTTCTGTCAGGAGTCACAATAATATTCCATTGAACTGGAAAATCAGACTCCCTCCTGGTCACTTTGGTTTTTGATGCCCTTAAGAGAACAATCTAAGAAAGGCATAACAGTCTTAGGAGGGGTGATTGATCTAGATTACCAAGGAGAAATTGGATTGTTTCTCCATAGCAGAAATGAGAAAGTACCAAGATATGTACTTAGAGGCCCAAACAGCTTTATTCTTTAACCAATAAAAACACCACATATACAGAAGGGCTTCACACACATTTCTCCTTTTCTGTCTAAATAAAAAGAAGGTTTTTAACTTTAACATAGTGGAATTACATATACAAACAAGTTTCAAGTAAGAATTACTTTTACAATATTTATATCTGCTTTATCTTTTATCATAACTAAGGAAAACTATAATTATAACTATCTATTCTTTAACTGTCAAAGACCCCAGAAAGATATATCACTTAAGTTAATAGGAAGTACATTGTAGGCAACATCCAAAACTCTACAATTGACAGACATCTTATTGCCTTGACAGTTACCCAAAGTTCTTCTATAACATTCGGGCATCCATTTTCAGCCTACAGGTCAACAGTATATGGCAGACTTTTCCATGAAGTAGGAAATTTCAAATACAGTCCCACCTATATTGTCAGGTTGTCAGTAATTTTCTTTTGTGTCCTACAGAATGTATGACAGGCTCTTTCATGAAGCAGGAACCCTGAAAGACTGCCTCATCTTTTTTAAGCAACTTCAGTCATCATTTTTTTGGTCCTGCATGTCCAGTTCATTCAGCATACCATCAAGTAGTCCAGGCAAGAGAAGTTTTCATCCCAAACAGCCATAAGGAGCCTCTTCAATGCCCATCATCCTTTTGAAGTACATTGGTGCTGCCAGGAGCAGATATGTCTCATTGTCATGAAAAGTTCTGAATTCTTACAAAAATTTAAAGGCCATATTCTGTAAGTCTATGAAAGGTTTGAGGAATACCTATTCATCTGAAATATATCAGTGTATATTTGGAAAACCTAACTAACACAACTATAAGCTTGACTATTATAGATGACTATCTATTACCCTGTATTTCTTAAGTATAGATTACATTTTTAAATGAGCTGCACAAACACAATACCTTAATAAACAGCAGAAATATACATATAAACCAAGATACATACCAATGCAAAGTATTAATCTCTGTAGCATATCCCCCTTTAAATGTAAACAAACATTTATAAACAATTAGGGAATTTGGACATTGTTCTCTGGACTACATCCTGCTGATTTGGAGTTCTTTCTATCAGGTCTATCTTGGGGTATCTTGTATGGTAGGTCTATTTCAGCCAGGATTTCTGAAGCTGCCCTGGATGTTGGACCATCTGGGCCATGTTCAGGGGGTCTTGTTTGATCAAACCATAACAGCTAGTAAGGGATCCAAAACTTTCTATCCTTTGTAGAAAAAAAGCAGGACCTCTTTTCCTAAAGAAACATCATTAGACCCAAATTTTAAAGTCAACATATCTTTCAAATATATATGTTAGTTTAGCTTGAAAGCCCATACAATGAAATGTCTCTCTGTACAAAGAAGGTTAGGCCGTCCTCTCTGTAGGTATAGAGTGTGAATCCACGTTGGGCACCAGATGAAGAAAAACACTTAAAAGAAATCCCACACTAATTCATAATTGAATATTATAGAGGGTTATTTATTTAGGAGTAGACTCACAGATCATAATGCTCTGCTCGAACAGAAAACAGCAAATAATCTATGACTGTCTGTACTCTTTTATATTACTTTTACTGTCTCCTTAAAGACTTTGTTTTATTTTTTAAACCTATTTCTTTTTACAATTGTCTATACTCTTTTCCTTCTTTCTCCCAACCCTATGTATATTTAAAAACACATTGTGACCTGTTCAGAGGTTTATTTCTGTCTGAATCTATCTTTATTGCATATCTGTAATCATTTTCTGACCAAGAGTGCTTTTAAAATGGTAAACAGTTTGGTGGCTGGGGCCCTGGATGCTGCTTCTGCCTTTTTCAGCCTTTCAATATGGAGGAGCTATGTTTTGCACCAGCTCTAGGACTGCTGGGTAGAAGCCAATGTCACCATCTCATCTCTCTTAAGTGGTTGGCCCATGCTGCCACCAAGTAACTTGTAGTATGCTGCCTAGGAACCGCATTCAAGTGCTTGGCTTCCTGAAGGGGCCAGAGCTGTTCCTGCAATTAGCACAAACCAGGAATCCTATTAAAGGAGTCACAAAGCTTTTGTTGCTACCACTGAGTCAGGAAGCCTTAAAAAAAAAAACATGAATCATGCCTCTCCTTGCTTCTAGCAAACAAAGCCTACCCCAAGAAAATGGAGCTAACATGAAGGCATGCTTAACTCTGTTTTTTTAGTGTGTGTGTGTATATGTGTGTGTGTGTGTGTGTCTAGAATTCCTTTCCAAGCTCCCTCATGTTTTATGCAGATGTAGTTGGCCCACATTGGCATGCCATTTTCTAGATGGAGGCTGCTCATTCATTCCTGACCACCCAGATCTGAAACAATCACACAGAAACTATATTAATTACAACACTGCTCAGCCTATTAGCTCAGAATTCTTATTAACTAACTCTTACATGCTAAATTGACCCATTGATAGTAATTAATATTTTATGATGAGGCTTGTGATTTACTGGTAAGGTTTCTGGGTCTCTGTTTCCTTTAGCAGCTATATGGTGTCTCCCTGACTTTGCCTTCTTTCTTCCTCCATCTGTTTAGAAGTACCACCTTACTCTAGTCTGCCCTGCCATAGGTCAAAACAGCTTTATTCATTAACTAATAAAAGCAACACGTATACAGGATTTCCCAACACCAGGGTAAGGTGAAACAAATGCAACACATGTTTATATAATTAAAGAAATCCAGCACAAACAAATGTAACACACCTTACATCATTAACAAAGGCAGTATAAACAAATATAACATGCCTTTGCCAAGTTAAAATAATAATACACACACAGAGAATGTAGTGATATTTCATTTGTATTTTAATAAATAAAGCTTGCCTTAAGTTCAGGGAATAAACCAGTCATACTGATCAGCCTTGCAGACCAGGCAGTGATGATACATACCGTTTATTCCAGTAGTCACCCCAGTTTACCATAGAAACAAGGTGTTAGTGGTGCATGCCTTTAATCCCAGTAGTTGAGAGGGGATATAAAATGAGAGACGACAGCTCTCACACACAGTCTCATTATGAGGATTCCCGGAGGCAGGATCACCATTTGTGACTGAAGTAGAAGGAATAGCCAGTGGCTTACTGTTTTCCTTTTCTGACCCTCAGGTTGAACTCAATTTCTGCTTCTAGATTTTTATTAATTGTGCTACACACACACAAAAAAAATCTTTTAAAAGAACAGAGACCTTTAATTTGATAAAGAGCAAAGAAGGGTATATGGGAGGTTTGAGAGGGAGAATTGGAAGGGGAAAATGGAGGGAGAAATGATATAACTACATTATAATCTCAAGAAATACTGGAAATAATTTGGAAAGAGATGAGCAATTCTCACTGTGGCCTCTCTGTCTCCTCCATTCAAATCAAGATGGAGCTCCCAGCTTCCCCTACTGCTAGAGTGTAGTTCTGCTACCATGCACTCTAATCCTCTCAAACTTTAAACTCAATTAAGTGCTTCTTGTTTTATACATTACCCTGGTTATTCTGTTTGTTTGCTTTTTGTTTTATTTTGTTTGTTTGGGTTTTTGTTTGTTTTTTTATTTGCTTTTGGGTTACGAGCCTAGCCTCTCCAGCCCATGGTCATGTTTTTTGTCACAGAAATAAAAAAACAAAACAAAACAAAACAAACAAACAAACAAAAACCAAATAGCTAAGACAGAAGCTGGTTCAATGAGCAATATTGACTCAAAATAAGTGAATCTCGGTGAATCTCTCTCTCTTTCTCTCTCTGTAAACAAATTCGGTTGTATCCCCAAATAAGGAATTTTCTAATACCATTTTTTTATAATGTGTAATGGCTAGCATTGTCAACTTGATGAGATCCAGAGTCTTATTAACCCAATACCCAGGTAAGCTTATGAAAGGACAATAATAATAGGGTAGGTGTTCCTCTGAGTGATTCTATCTATCGCCTTTAATGCAGTGGGAAGGCACATGCAAATAGGAGACAGTACTGTTCCCTGAACCTGGATTCTGACCTGTCTAAAACTGAGAAAGTTGGTTGAGGGCAATCATTCATATCTCCCTACCTCTAGATTGTAGACACAATGGACTTCTTTCCCCGATGAGTGTAAATCTAAACTTTGAGCCAAAATAAACTCATTCTGTCTTCAACTGCTTTTGTCAGCAATTAAAATATTTATTTAATTTTTAACAGAACATCAGAAATAATAGCTAATGTATAGTCTTACCCACACTCATGCTCTGTCAAATTCTGTGATGGAACTGACATTATATATAAGTAAAATAGCATTGACATTGTGATCCATGGTCTTTTACTAAAGGCATGTATCTATTGCGTAACTGTAGAAATTATGTAACTATAAAGGCACTTCAAATTAATACTTTTTAAAGTTGTGTCAAAAATATTTAAGTCCTTGATTCAACTTTTCTTAGTTTTCCTCAATTTTAAAATTATCGACTATCTTCAAGAGTTTTTGCAAAACAGCTAAAGAGTCAAAAGATGTAAGTGGTATTTAAACTTGAATATCTGTGTTAGCAAATGTGAAAAAGAAAGGTTACTTTGCCTGCCTAAAATTGTGACATTGTGCTTTTACTTTGCAATATTAATAGTAGTTTATGCTCCCATAGATGAAATCTTTGGAGTAAATAAAATAGGAAATTTACTCAAATTAGAATATTTATCAGAATCAAATTGCATTTCCTTATTTCTTCACTGAGCTTAAATGTTAATGAAATTCTCCCTTTCAAATTATATCCACAAGGCAAACATTAGATAAGACAATGCTATCAAGGATAAAAAAAAATGGTTGAATTGCTGGTTTTACACTTAATAATCTGGAACAGATATGTAGGTCAATGGGAAAAGTGGTTATTTAAGATGCTTCTGTTGCTTAGATAAAATG